>NC_080047.1:35228213-35293213 GCF_026212465.1 Amaranthus tricolor
TTTTGGAAAATAATATGTAATTTTTCAATTTCCTAATGTACTGAGTTTTTTCTATATAGGGATTTTACCTAAAGTTTATGATGAATACACAAAAAAATATTACGTCCTTCTAAAAGAAAGGTGGTCCCAAACAAGAATGCAACGACCGGTGACAAAGGAAATCCATTGAGAGTTTCAAATAATGACCACGATGAAGGTCCTTTAAAAGCTCTTAAATTTGACCCATCGAATGTCAATACCACTAAGTTAGAAAGAGACCCCAGATTGTGTCCAACTATGTGGTTTTATCCTTCGGAGAAACATGATGAAGTACAAAGAGCTTATTTGAAAATGAAACCTTATCAACCTATTTTACAAATTTATCCTTTTGACAAGCCTGAAAACAAAACCAGGCGTGGATTCCAATATTCTTGGTTTGCTGGTTTCAAGGATTGATTAGAGTATTCACCTGTAACAACTCGACTTACCGTTGACTGGGTAAACAGGGTTTTCACTGGGTTCGTTTCCCAAGAAACTGAAATCACACTTCCAAAACTCAAGCAAAGGGGTCACAAGCTCTTCAACGTAACTAACTCAGCTAAATCCTAAAACCAACTTCTAACTAATACACAAGATAATCATACAATTCTCTACAAGTTCGATATAACCAACCCAACCAAATCAAGTATACATTTATCCAAAATCCTAAATCAAATCTACAAATTCCTACGTGCTCAGCTTAATACACATCCTTGGAACGCTATCCAACACTGCTAAGCCATCGTACCCGACCGGTTCCGATCTGTAATCAAACTAAAAGATGGAAACAACAGAAGGTCAGATTAAACTGAATGAGAAGTAACATTCCAAAACAACAAAACACAGTAATTCAAATCATAGGTTTAAAAGCAACATCAGTTCCCTAGATCTATGTGCGCACAGGGAGTCTAGTTTGAGAGGTGCCCCATAGCTCTAAGGCTATGTCGCTCTCGGGTAAAGCTAGTCAATATCACAATGACAATTTGCTTCAAAAACAGGGAGCAGGTAACAATGTTCCTCAACTCCGTCAATGACCAACTCGCAAGCCCGATCCATTGACCATATCATAATATCAGCATAAACATTCACAACAACATTTGTCTCAACAATTTTCAATCTCAAAAGAGCTTTAGTAAAAAGTTTATTTTCAAGAATGCAGTCTGATCAGACCCTTTAAGGGACTGTTACTACTCACCAAAGACGACGCTTCAAAGAGTCAGGTTCGATTCGCAGCTATCAGCTAGAAAGGTTCCTCGATGACGTCGCCTCCTGAAGCATAACAAACATAACATCACAACAAAGCGTTCGATACTACAATCTAGGTTCATATAGCTCATTGCATCTCCTCCTAAGACCGTAACTTACTCATGGATTCTTTTCTAGCATATCTAATCTTTAAAGAATTATGCGTGTCCTAACCCAAGCTGTAACATGTCGTCAAGATTTATAGACACGATCTAGACTTCTTTAACATTCTTCTCAATATTACTCACTTTTAGGACTCTCCTTATATTTCAATCAAACACAATTGTGATCATACAAACTCAAAGTCCAAAAGTCCTCAAAAGAATATAATAACCTATTCAAGAACATTAAATCATCCATAACCTTACCATCAACAATCATTTTCCATCAATTTCTTAAATTTGATTTTCACAAATATCATACTAATCCTCAAGATCCATCAATCTTAATTAATATCTATAATCCTCTTTATATCTATAATAAAACCCAAAGATAGACATTCAAATCCAAAATCAATAATAATCCACAAAGAGTAATAATTCATCCAAAATATCTTATTATCAAATATCTATCACTACATTTATTTCCCAACTAAAACCAATAACCTCAACATTTAACCATTACCATAATTTGAAAAGGTTAATATTACATCCCAAGAACACTGAACTAACCACAACTAAATCATTCGAATAATAACTACTAAAATCATAGCCCACACTTAAATTCTCATCATCACATAACTCAAACACATATTCTATGAATTTCCAATTTAATAACTCATCTACTAATTCATACAGATTCCAAGATTCAACAACATTTAGGGTTTAACACATGAATGAAAGATTAAACAAGGGAAAGTATATGAATAAGAGCATGATTATTAAGGAAAAGCAAAAGAAAGAAATCAAGAAGGATTACCTTCTGCTTGCAGCAACAAGAAACGAAACAATTTCAGGTTCAATGTTCTCTTTTCGGCTTGAATTTGATGTTTAATCAATAGGACCAAGACTCACTCAATCTTCCCCAAATCGGCAGAACCAAGACAAGGGAGGAAGATTTCGACTTGATATTTGGCCCAAAAGAAATAACTATTGAGTGTTGATTGTATTTTGTAGAAACTGTTTGCTTCCTCACGAAAAATCAGTAATTCAATTTAATTGATGGGTCTTGAATCTTCAAGAATGAAAAAGAATTGGTTATAATGATATTGAAACGCATAGAGTGAGGAAAGGGATAAATTTGTTCTATATTCGAAAAAAAAAAGACAAGGATTAAAGATGAAGGTTGTTTCCTTACCAAATTTCAAAGAATACATTGCTAGCATTGAGAAGAAGGACGCCGATTAGGATTGTAGAACCACCGTGAGAAGTGGTGTTCGTGGCTTCGATGAGATTTGGGTCTGCTGCCCGATTCTGCTGCACAGCGAGGAAGAAAAAGGGAAAGACGATTTTGAATCGAGAGGAAGAGGATGAAGGTTCTGCTTGCGAAAATCAAAGGAAGAATGCAAAAGAAGTCAGAGGAAGGAGATGACTCTGATTTCTTCTTTTGGTTCCAACGAGTGAGAGAGAGGAAGAAAGGTTTTGGTTTTGTTTTTTTTTTAAATAAAACTAAAAGAAAGGAAAAGCGGGAAGAAATTAAATTGAGAATGTTTCATGTCATGTGTATTTAAGGTCATTCTCGCACTGATAATTCTCTTAAACTTACTCGTCTTAAAATATTAATTTTTCCGAATGTTACATCACCGGTTCAAGATGTTGCTTTTTGTCTTAAGTGTTATTTATGCTCAAAGAAACCAAATCCTCGCACGGATACATTTACTAGAAAGGGTTTTAAAAATTGAAAAAAGGTCGATGATGGAAAAGAGTGTGCCTTCCTTGCCCATATTGGAGAAGGTCCTTGCTTACCTCATAATAATGCAGTTCAACTTATTAAAGACCTTTTAAATCGAAAATGACATATTTCACATGCTTTTGAAGAGCAAGGTAAGGAACAAATTGAGAGAAATAGTTTGCGTCACTACAACATAATTTACTTTTAGTGGGATATATTTAGCGACATTGAATTTAAATGTCGCTACTTCAAATTTCTAAGAGTATATATAGAGGATTTAAAGACATTTATTAGACCCTTTAGCAGCATAATAAAAAATCACACTAAAGCTTTTTGCGACATAGAATATAGTGACATTTCTTATAAATGTCACTATAGACTATAGTAACAATTACATATGCCACTAAAACCAAATAAAGTATTGTTAAATCACTTTATAGTGAAACGTAAAATAAAAACCATTAATTATAACACTAAAAATATAAATCAGTGGTATTTTTTTAATTCCACTAAATCCAATATTGCGAAAAGTAAAATTTGTTGTGGTGCGTCTTGAGACATCTATTAGAGTCATTCGCTTGTTAACTTTACAAACTCGTCCTTTAAGAGGCCATGATGAGTCAGATGAATCTGAAAACCAAGGCAACTTTCTTTAAGTACGAAAAGTTTTTGCCGAGATAGATGCTGATTTGCAAAGGCCATAGAAAGTGCACCATACAACGCAAAATATATTTCATTTCTAATCCAAAAAGAGATTATCCATATTCTTTCAACCAAAGTTCGTGACTATATTCGAGAGGAAATTAGAGACTTTAAGTACTGCATTATGGTTGATGAGGCTCGTGATGAATCTAAAAAGGAGCAAATGGCTATAATTTTGAGGTTTGTTGACAAATATGGATTGATTAAAGAGCGATTTTTTGATCCAATACATGTCGTTGATACCTCAACATCTACACTTAAAAAAGAGGTATGTTCCGTACTTTCTCGTCATAATTTAAATGTTGAAAACATTCATGGGCAAGGTTATGGTGGTGCTAGTAACATGAGAGGTGAATGGAACGAATTCAAAGCTTTATTCCTTAGTAATTGTCCTTATGCGCATTATGTGCATTGTTTTGCTCATCGATTGCAACTTGCATTAGTTACAACTTCTCGAGAAGTTAGTTTAGTCCATCAATTTTTTTCAAACTTAAGTTTTATCATAAATGTCATTGTTGCATCTCCAAAAAAAACTCGATGAATTGCATGAAAATAAGGGTGTTGAAGTTGAATTTCTTTTGTCTGTTGGTGAACTTCAAACTGGTTAAGGACTCAATCAAATTGGCACATTAAAACGAGTTGGGGATACACGTTGGAGCTCTCATCTTCCGTCAATTCGTAGCTTGATCACTATGTTTAACTCATCTAATTCTGTACTGGAGAACATTTCGTTTGATAAAACTTGCAAGTTTTCTCAACGTGGAGATGCTGACGCTGCACTGAATCTCTTAATTTTCTATGATTTTGTGTTTATTGTACATTTGATGATAAAAATATTACAAAATGCCAATACTCTTTGCCAAGCTTTACAACAAAAATCTCAGAATATCGTTAGCGCACTCAAGTTGGTATCCATAATTAAAAGGGTTCTTCAAACATATAGGGAAGATGTGTGGCATACTTTTATTGAAAAAGTAAAACTTTTTTGTGAACAATATGATATTTTGATACCTAACATGGATGCTCTTATGCGGCTTGTAAAGGTCGAGCACGACACCAAGCGAACCAAGTCACAATTGGACATTACTATCGTGTTGAGATATTCTATGTTACCATAGACACACAATTGCAAGAACTAAATAATAGATTCAATGATCAGGCGATGGAACTTCTTACACTTGCAACGTTGTTGGAGCCTAAAGATGGTTACTAAGATTTTGACATAGATTGAATTTTCACTTTAGCTGAGAAATATTATCCAATGGATTTTACTTTTCAAGAAAAATATAATTTGAGATCTCAGTTGCAACATTTTCTTCTTGAAGCAAAGAACGATCCTAATATGGGTACATTTTCATCTTTATCAGAACTGTGCCAACAGTTGGTGGAGACAGGAAATACAAAGATATATTTTTTGGTTAATAGATTAATACCATTGATTATGACTCTTTCTGTTTCCACTGCTACCACAAAAAGAGCCTTTTCGGCAATGAAGATAGTGAAGACCAGACTTCGCAACAAAATGAGTGACGATTTTGTTGCGGATAGTTTAGTGATATACATTGAGAGACAAATAGCAAAGACGTATACTGTCATTGAAATTATAGATGATTTTTAAGTGCTACAAGAGCGCCAAACTTTACTTTGAATCAAAATTTACGTTTATGATTTTTGTTTATATTAATTGACAATATTTTAGTTAAATTTAATTTTTTTGTCAACTTTGCCCTAATATTTTGTTGAAGTTTCACCACTAAATACAATTAATTGAATATAAATTTATTGTTTTGAGGTTATTCGTTGCGTAAATCTTGTTTTGTTTTGTTTTGTTGATAGCCCGTTACTTTCTAAACTGAAATCCTTTCTCGTTTATCCGCCTGCTCTCACATACTTCCTCAGTCTCGTCTCATCTCATCGTCTTCTGCCGCCCACACTACTCATTACCGCAGCTGTTTTCTTCAGCTTTGCCTTTTATCTTCAGAGCTTCGCAGGCATATCAGTCTTTTGCCTCTTCTCAACTATGAATTGCTCAAGTAATTATCTCCATTTTTTCTTCTCATTTTGCTGCTTTGAGCTTTTTCTACATTTTTAGGGTTTGATTGTTAGCTTTCATTTCTCTGTTTTCATCTTTAATGTCGTCGCAGTATCCGGTGAAGTGCCGGAAGAGCCTGTTGTTTCCAAAAAATCTGGACTTCTTTTTGAGAAGCGTCTCATTGAACGTCACATTTCGGTACGCTTTTCTTCATCTATATTGTTTTTTTGTAACCTGGATTAGGGTTTTCGTTTTTGGTAAAAGTTGGATCTTATTTGTTTAGAAGTTCTATTTACTTGCTAGAGTATTTAATCATTGAATTTCTCCATATCGTTTTATAATTTAATGATTTACTATGATGCATTTTGAGGAGTATTTTTGATATATTGTTTAGGATTTAGCACTTACGGTTTTTGGAATTTAGAGAACTGCTGTTTTGGAATTTGAACTGTGGATGGAAGATTTGAAAAAAATCTAAGCTTTCTATCTGATTTGAAAATTATAGATTGTGTCTCATTGCTAGCATTTTGAAATTTTGAGAAGACATTTGAAAATGTGAGCATTTTGCCTCTGATTTGGAAATAATTTATAGTAAATATCTCTTTAGGTTAAACATTCAGTAACTTAATAGAGCTTTTGTAGTTGCGGAAATTGGATTAACACTATGTTTGGTTAGCATCTTTTTGGAAAAGAAGGTAGGGAAGGGAAAGGAAGGGGAGGGGATGGAAGCACAGAGAAGGGAAGATGTGTGAGTTTTCCTTTTAAATTTTTTCATTGTTGGAAGGATTTGTTTTGCTCAAAAATTTTCCATTCATATCCCTTACCTCCATTTCTGTCCCTTCCTGTAATGGTTTTTTAAAAGAGGAAAATGCAATCAGTTTATATCTCTCCCCGTCCTTTCCCTCCGTTTTCTCCTATCGAAACATGGTGTAAAATTATTTGTGTATCATGAACCTGTTTTTGAAAAAGGATTGCGGCCTCTTATGTTGAAGCAGATATTTACATAATCATGTAGTTTTGGACCTTTAAAGTTGGATAATGGATTAAAATTATAAGCATTTTAACACTTTTGAAAGAATGTATTATAGAGATCACTCATGGTGAAGCAACTTGAAATTTTGGGATATCTTTGTATCCTAGACTGTTGGAACTTGAATAACAGAGTGAATACCATTTTGAATTTTTTTTGCAAAGAATGGACTATAATGACTTCCTTTGCTTAAAAATTTTGTAATTTACTCTACTTTTTAGGAGTCTAAATCCTTTGAGATTTGATAAAGAATAAGTTGTAATGATCTTTGATTGGTTGTGTTTGTGAAGGATTATGGAAAATGTCCAATCACAGGAGAACCATTGAGTTTGGATGATATTGTCCAAGTTAAAGCTGGAAAGGTATGTGCTTTGCTCTTATTTTTGACAATTTTGAGTTTTGTAGCTTTGTTTATGTCTGGTTACAATAGTGTAATGCTTGAATTGCAGATAGTGAAGCCTAGACCTGTTCAGGCTGCAAGTATTCCTGGAATGATTGGCATGTTCCAAAATGTATGTTCCTACGCAATCTTGGATTGTTGTTTATCTGTATATATATTGATTTATTAATGATTAGTTCTGTTATTAATCTTTAATGATCTTCAGTCTTATATTTGGTGTGTGTTTATGATTGTTCATAGTATTCTTGAAATGCATTAGCTAAAGGTCCTTCTCAGTTGATGCTTGATGTTCTAATTGGTCTAGTGTTATATTCTTTTGAGTTGTTATCTAAAACGTGCAAAAGCATATGCTCTGCATATTTTAATAAAAAGCAAATACTCTCATGTTGAGTTATGTTATGTCCTACTTTTGTTTCACTATAATGGAAATCTCTTGGTTGTTGAAGAGCTCATCATCATCACCATCACCTTATCCAGTTTATCCCGCCATAAAAACTATGAGCAGGGTCTGAGGAGGGAAGGAAGGCGACAAATCATACCCATAAAGTAGAACGCGACCAATGAGTCCCTCAACTCGATAAAGATCATGAGCAGTTCCCGCAACGAATAAGACTGGTTGAAGCTGACGCTAACTTCACAAGCTTGTATCTTATGACACAAACGTGATCGTTAAATATTAAATAAAGATAAATAAAATGCATAAAAATAAAAATAAAATAAAATAAAAAAGAATAAAAATTAAATAAAAAGCCAGAGAACAAGAGCACCAACAGGTAAGCGAACAGGATCAATAGTCTAGAACATGAATATGACACCTCCAACTACCCTTAATCCCTGGTTAGGTCCTCAGAGAGTTGTAACTAATGCAAGTCGATTTTTATTTGCTCCTCCCAAGTTCTTCTGGTCGTTGAAGAGATATGACTCTTTAAGGCTTATTGGGGTTAAGAAGTTTAAATATGTCTTATGTTTTATGTGTTATTAAATATTAGTTCAATAATGAGATTCATCTAACAATCTTGTATACTTGGTTCATGGAAGTTTGCAATAGTCTAAACAAGTGAAATATGTTGTTTTTCTTCTGATTCATATAAGTTAATCTTTCAGTTTTTATCACATATCAACATCAAAATGAGATTATAAATGATCCTATTTACTTTTTTGAACTTGGTGCCCTTATATTTGAGGATTATTGAATATGAGGAAATGAATTAGTAGTGCCCAATTGCCTCAACTTATTTTAATATGAGGATTATTGTGTATGTAAAGGCTATTGTGTAGGACTTTAAACTCTACACATTTTGGGCAAATGATCTTTTGCAAAGATAATTTTGAAACACGCTGTAACATACCTATTCTAGACTGTATGTGGTCACACTTGAAATTGTAACTTGCTGAAGACCTTATGTGTATTGATAACATTAATATTATGTATCGGTGTCACATGATTCGTGATTCGGTTTGATTCATTGTACGGATTCAGATTCGCGATTTACTGGTTCACGTATTTGTTGTTCATTTTCTTAAGTTGTTTGGTTTGATTTTTAGGTTCATGATTCGTGCATTTGATTCGTTAGTTTTTTCATATTATTTTATTAGATAAAGTGACTCATACCGAATACATTATGCATAGAAAATAAATTTATAACAAAAGAACTGAATTATTTTTGCGCTTTAAATTTTTTAAAAGCAGGACCTTTTAGTTGTTTAGGCTTTATCTCTTTGCTTTCCTCCCTTCTCTCTCCATGAGTGTAGAAAACCTTTTATAGTATTGGTTTAAGATCTGGCAAAATACGTTGAGCGATTTTGGTGGCGTTTCACTATCAATTTGGGATGAATTTTTTTGGGTTGCTAAACGAGGTTATGTCAAATCACAATGTTCCATGTTTCTATGGTTTCTAGGTTGTCATGTACCATGATGACTGCGAAAACAACTGAATTAGTTGCAAGGTATACTTTAGTGTGACGTTGCAACCATGAACCAATCAATAATGGCTGTCTCCCTGAGCTTGTGTTTAGTTTTGAGCGTCTCCCCATGTTTGATATGTTGCATGATTGTGTTTTCATTGTATTTGTATGTGAAATAAACCATATTTAACACCTACATGTGTGTCTTGGTCATTTAAGCTGGAAAGTGTGCAAGTAATTGCATCTTTGACTATATTTCTTAGTTTTGTAATGACTTTCTGATTGTTGGATGGTTTAAACTATTAATAAAGGCATTGTCAATTAGCAAGCACTGTCCTATTTAACTGAATTGTAAGTTGCAATGTGCAGGCAACATGTCGTAATGCACTTGTAAATCTATCAAATATTTTATGTGGGCCTTAATAATTTATTCCAAGATCTGTTATCCCGGTGTTTTACTAATAATGATCTCATTTGTATACCAAATATTCATTGTTTGTAAGTTCTAGAGCTCTAAAGGCTGGATTGCTAATGGTTGCTCTATGACATCAAATGTTATTATTTTGAACCTCATTAATGTTTAGGCTTCTTTTGATTGGTGTCCTAAATTTCAGGAATGGGATAGCTTGATGCTCTCCAATTTTGCTCTTGAACAACAATTACATACTGCCAGGCAAGAACTGAGCCATGCTCTCTACCAGGTACTAGATTGTATTTTCATTTAACCGTTATAGCAGCTTGTACAAATTTCTGGTGGTGGTGCTGACCTTTTAAGTAACTGGTCAAGTGTCTGAAATAATCACCCATAGCTGACTTTACTAAATGTTTCCTAGAATATGTTTTTCAAATTTTATTGTTGAAGTTGGGAAATTGATGTAGGAGTCGGGGTGGTAACTGGTAAGTTCGTCCGAGGGAATAAAGTACAAATCTCCCACCAAACCTGATGAGTGTGTGAGAGAGAAAGAGAGATTTAATTTTATCTTCAGGTATCATCACTCAATTGCATTAGTTAACGACCACTGTCTTCTGCTCACATGTTTTTGACTCATAGGCATGTTTATAGGGTTTCTTAGTAAGGTATCTTAAATCATGGACGAGTTACTGTAGCAATCTGTTGGTTCAATTGATTGTTTAAAAATTGAAAATACTCATGCTTTTCATTTGACCGTACTCACACTCTTCATTTTACTTCAAGTATCAGTGTCGAGCCATGGGTAGCACACTTGGACACTTGGACTCATACTTGTGTCGAATATGTGTTTCTATGTCTGAATAACATAGATTGGTATATGGTAGTTGAATTTTGGGTAATATTACATCAAATAGAGTTCCATTATAATTGAATAAAAGCTTCACCTAGATCTTCGACATATGTGATTTGGGACAACTGTAGGAGAGGCCTAGCTATTTGTAACAATTGTATTCTCCCATATGTATTTTCTAGAAATTGTGGGCCAAATGAATGTTGTGAGGCAAACTTATAACCAATATTGATTTTAATGGATTTGTGTTATCTGTCTGCAGCATGATGCTGCTTGCCGTGTAATAGCAAGGCTTAAGAAGGAAAGAGACGAGGCAATGTCAATATTGGCTCAGGCAGAAAGGCAGATACCTATGTCTGTAGCCACAGGCAATGCAGTTGCTTTAAGTAATGGAAAACGAGGTGAGTTTATTTATTTATGTTTTCGAATCACTTCATTTGTTATTTTTACTGAAATGTGTGGACTACAGGTGCGGAGGAAGAGGATCTGGCCCATGGTGGAAAGAAAGCCAGACCTGGAATTTCTACCGATATCATTGCTGAGATGACAGAATGCAACTTAGAACTCTCACAACTGCGTAAAAAGCGAACGGTATGGTTTTGAAGATTGTAGGTGCTATGTTCTACGTGTTGTGAGAGATTTTCAGCACTTAACGGAAATAAATGAATAGCCTTAATGTCACCCAAACATTCATAAGTGTTTTTTTATTATTTCTTTTTTAATTTCTTTGAAATGCCTCTAATCAACTCATGTACTTTAGTAAAGATGTCCTTGATGTTGGTCAACACCTACCAATATTGTTTAGTAACTAAGCATATTTCTGCATATGTGGCTTTTGAGTTCCATCAATTTTGAAGCCATGGTGTTAATCATCATGTTATTTCGATGGGGACAAAGATTTATAGTTCTTTGGTTACCGATTATATAATGGACTAAACTAGAATGACTCATTAAATCATGTGCGTTTCTTATTTATGTGAAGTTGCACATGACGTTTGCTACAAGGGTCAATTAGAAACAATCTCTTTGTTAGTCTTATCATTAGCAAGGATAATGTTGCGTACATGCGACCCTTCCAAACACAACCTAGTTGGAAGGCACCTAATGGCATTGGGGTAATGAAATGTTGTTTTTGTATGGCGTTAATTATTATTTTGATACACACGCTTCTTTCTTGTACTTGGAAATTATGGAGCTTTTAGATATTCATTGTTTTTACTTACTCATTTCTGTGGATTTGAGTTTCAGGTACCTGTAACTTTGGCTCCTATTGCGGATCTGGAAATCTACACCCAGATTTCTAGTTATCCTCTCCATAAGACCAACAAACCTGGAATTCTATCTGTTGATATCCATTACTCTAAGGTAGGCAAGATTCTATTTCATTTATGAAAGTGCTAGCTGGTCCTACTAAGCTTATCATTCACTTTTGGTTACTTATAAGATCAACAAACCTGGCATTCACTTTGTGGTGCTATTTTGTCTGTCCAGACAGCTGCTATTATTTTGGGAATGTTGTTTTATTATTATTTCAAGTATTATATTCCGTATTTGATGGAGAACCCATGTTTGTGAAGGATATTATTGCAACGGGAGGGATTGATACAAATGCTATTGTCTTTGATCGGCCTTCTGGACAGATTGTATCGACTCTAAGTGGTCACTCAAAGAAGGTTTTTCTTACACCTGCTTATTTGTTCAGAAAATCATTGGTTCACTAGTTGTAAGTTTACCCCTTAATACCTATTCAAAACTTTCGACAGGTTACTAGTATCAAAATAGTTCCACAGAATGAAAGTTTTGTCATAACTGGATCAGCTGACAAGGTACAAATTTGTCCTTTCAATTGTCATTGATACTATTTGAAATATATGTTTATTAAACGTTGCTAGAGTCTCAAGACTGAGAGCTTTGTGTTTTTTGTTGCTCTTTGTATTCCTTTTCAAGTGTTGTGTGTGTGGTCTTGTAGTTGTCAGAAATCTGATATTTGTGGTCATTTGTTTTGAAGAAACTGGTTTTGTCACCTGTAAAAAATCAATTCGTCATACATAGTGAGTTTATGCATATATCCAAGGAAGCTGGGGTTTGGGTTTAGTATCTTGGTGTATTGAATATTTGGCTGTTGTGGCTAACTCCTATTGTGGCTGTCGTGGCTAACTCCTATTGGAGGTGATTGCTCTTTTCGCATGTTTAATTCAGGAAATTCTGTTTTGCATGACAATGAGCTGCTTTCAGTTGTCGTTTCTCATTTTTGAGCTGATGCTGATATTGCTTCCTTTCCACAGCATCCACGAGTCTTACTGTAACCATGAAGAAGACCGTATAAGACTGATAGCTGTAATTCAAAT
Organism: Amaranthus tricolor; assembly: GCF_026212465.1. Classification (NCBI taxonomy): domain Eukaryota; kingdom Viridiplantae; phylum Streptophyta; class Magnoliopsida; order Caryophyllales; family Amaranthaceae; genus Amaranthus; species Amaranthus tricolor. The sequence continues at coordinate 35,240,986 of NC_080047.1, forward strand.
CATCTGCATCATTGTCAAAACTGATTTGTGATTGGTTGGTCTGTGACTATTATTGAGTATGCAAATGCGTCTGAGATGTGAAATTCTATTTTGAATGGTGGTTCAGCAGACTGAGTATAACTTTGACCAATTGCTACTGAATCTCATCTGCAAGCTGTTCCTTTTGGTTGCTTTTTCATGTTTAACATGGAATGGAGACTTATTTGGTGGAACGCTCTGCTCTAAGTAGTAATTTTATATTTTACTTAAGTTCATCTCTATTTACCTTAGTTGTCATTTGAACCCGGACCACCTTGAAATTTTAGATGCTTGAACTTTCAACGCATGCATGGCTCGGATTGGCTTCCATCTTTGTTCTCTTTGTCTATGCTTGTGTCTCCTTGCAGTCTTGACACTAGCCAATATGAAGTGTTGATACATGAGGGCCTTTGAATTTCATCTATAGTAACACCTATTGCATTGCTGCAAAAATTGCAATTCTGATCTACGATTTGAAAGTTGTGAGTGATCCAGATCGTAGGTAGGACATGATGATGGTAGAATCTTACGACCTAACTGGAATAGAAGTTTGAGTGGTAGGATCATAACACGATTTTATGTTTCTACGATCCTATCCTACAATTATAATTTCAATTATAATTTTTTTATGCACCATCTTTCATTAGTTTCATTTATATACACACTAGTATTTTGTAGTATTTCATAATTATTATATATAATTTAAAAAAAGGCTATTGATATTGAGTTTTAAATCAATTATTGAATGTTTTTCTACTTCATAACCTTAAATATAAAGTTGAAACATTATATCTCAATTAAAAACTTTTAAAATGATAATTACGACTAAGGGCAAAGCATTTTGGCATATTGACCCAAGATCCTACTGTTTCAATCCTACCCCATGATTGATTTCAAGTAGAATATCTACCCTTGCAACCTTGTCTGATTGTCTGGGTATTAGTGCAATTTTTTTTGCTTTAGTGTGCGTAGATGCTCTTTTTCTTTCCCGTGTTCTGTTTTGAATAATGGATTTATGAATTATCCTACAATTTTACCTTTTTCTTCCATCTTTACTATTATTGAAATTCTGGTGTTGTTTGATAGACTGTAAGATTATGGCAAGGGTCTGAAGATGGGAGTTATGATTGCAGACATGTATTAAGAGATCACACAGCGGAGGTATAATATAATATATTCGTGAACACTTCATATATTCTGATGTAGTAATGTGCTTCTGTAGTTTTTTAATAAAATTAATCCTGTCATGCTAAAGCAAATTAGGATAGACTTGCTTTTGACTACTCCCTCTGTCCCTAAGAGATTGCCAAACTTTCCATTTTAATCTGTCCCTTTAACTTTACAACATTTCTAAATAGGTAGTGTGCCAATCAATTTCTTTAATTCTTAATCCACATCTTCTCTCATTTTCTCTCACTTTTAGTTCTACCCACACAATATGTTGGTCCCTATCAATTCCTTAATACTTGTTCCAATTGTTGGTGATGCAATCTCTTAGGAATGAGGGAATGCTTGAAACACAATACAACAATCTGATGTGGAATAATTGTTTATTGGTGTTTGTTTTCGAAGAAATAATTTGAGATTCAAGAATTTGTTGAATAATGGGCAGCATATCTTGATTTATTTGCTCTTAGGAATGAGGGAATGCTTGAAACACAATACAACAATCTGATGTGGAAACAATTGTTTATTGGTGTTTGTTTTCGAAGAAATAATTTGAGATTCAAGAATTTGTTGAATAATGGGCAGCATATCTTGATTTATTTGTGGTTCAATCATGAATAATTTACTAAAGCCACATTAGTCTTAGACCTATATTTTTGAAAATGGTCCTAAATGTGGATGCTTGTCTAATTAGTGTGTTTATTTCTTAAGTGATGATGTACTTTTGTCTATTGATTTATGACAGGTGCAAGCTGTTACAATTCATGCAACAAACAAATACTTTGTTACTGCTTCCCTTGATAATTCATGGTGCTTCTATGATCTTGCAAGCGGCCTTTGTCTTCAACAGGTTTTCTTCCTTTAGTGGGAACTTATTTCTGCTCTAATTTCACCTTCTTTGCCTGAAGTCGAGAATGGATGTTAGAGAATTGTTTAGAAGATTATGTTGCATTACTGATGAGCTATATTTATTATTGAGGAACAGGTTGCAGACTCTTCAGGGTCTGAGGGTTATACTTCTGCAGCTTTTCATCCTGATGGTCTCATCCTAGGAACAGGAACAACAGGTGCTGTTGCTAAGATTTGGGATGTTAAGAGTCAGGTAGTGGCTTTGCATTTGTCTACCTTTTACGGAGTCCCTAATATTTTTTGGTTCTTGCAAATTCCCTTTTTTATGTATGCAATTTTGTTGGATTGCAGAATAGTGTCGCTCAATTTGATGGGCATACTGGTCCTGTTACGGCAATGTCTTTCTCAGAAAATGGATACTTCCTTGCGGTAGGATTCTTATCTTTTTGAAGCTATCTTTTCGCTAACATGGTTGTTCTGTGCTAATTTGTTTCTCAACCTCAGACTGCAGCTTATGATGGAGTAAAGCTTTGGGATCTGCGTAAACTGAAAAATTTCCGGTCGTTCCCTTCACCTGATCCAGACACACCTACCAACTATGGTACGAAAATGTCTGATTATTTGATATTGCTTTCCCTTCCCTCTTCCTCAAGAAAGAGTACTATGAATTCTGTTTTTTGCTTTGAATATGTGAACAAATTGCAATGATCCCAGTCTACAAGATACTATTGACTCAAAATGAATTTAGTGGCTATAATAGCATCATTGTTTGGTGTTCTGAGCTAATCGGTAGTTTTTCTTCAGTTGATTTCGACCATAGCGGGAGCTACCTTGCTGTTGCAAGTTCAGATATAAGGTCAGTGTATCTTTCTTCTACAGTTTCTTTAGTATGTGGACATGATTCAAGTTGTAAAGTGATAATTGATGGGTTTTTTGACCACAAAACCAACAATTGGTAGAACAGATGGGCGATATAGGCAATAGCTAAAGAAGTGGGAATCGATCGAGTCCTTTCTCTAACTAAGTAAAACTCATTTTCTGTGGCTACATATGTCTACCTTTTCAACTTTTCTTCATCCAGAGACCAGAATCTGTCCCTCACTGATAGAGTTTTGTTTTGAGTGATCGGAGTGGGAATAAAAAACATTACATAATGTCCTTTAACAGATTCACATGATAATTCTCATATAAGTACTATTGCCCGCTCTTTATACTGCAAAGTTGTGGTTGCTGCAGAGTGTACCAAGTTGCAAGTGTCAAGGCAGAATGGAATTGTATCAAGACCCTACCCGATTTGTCTGGCACAGGTAACCTATTCTACTTTCCGGTTTCAATCCTCAATCTCTCGAGTTAATATCTTTCATCCTATAGTGTTTAATGCTGGGCTGTGCCCGTGTTCTAGTGAACCTATTTATGGATCCTTTGATTGCAGGCAAAGCAACAGCTGTAAAGTTTGGTCCAGATGCAAAATACATAGCAGTGGGATCATTGGATCGTAACCTGCGGATATTTGGCTTGCCGGGAGAAGATGGTGCTGCAATGGAATCTTAAGGGGCTAGTGGGGTGCAATCCTGGAATGTCACGAGCTGTAGCTGTATGCAGTTTTTTGGGGGCTCAATTAAGTAACCCCCAATTAGTGGAAACGGAGCCATTTATCCTATTTCATTCTTCCCTATGCTGAAAGTGAGGATAATTTTGAGTTCTGGAGTTTCATGTCAAATGCCTGGAAAGAAGTAAAAGTGCCTATAATTTTTGTGTTTTGTTTTGCTAGAACATTAGAAAACTAGTATAGTGTACTGTACCTGATAAGCTGGTATGTCAAACAGATTACTTTTGCATATTGCAATGAATGTTGAGCTTTAGTCTTTTCTTAAGCCGTTTGTCGCGGTTGGATATTACATTTACCTTCTCAGGATTACTTGTATCTTCCGGTGGTTCTTATTTTATTTGATCCTACGAGGTGATTTGTGGTCCGCCCTTTTGTTATTTTTGTAATAAGCTTTGAACTATGTTCCTTGGGCCATGTCTCCAGCACTTTCTTCACTGTTTGCCTTCTTGGTGCTCTAAAATGATTTGATCACAGGTCGAATTTTAGCTTTAGCAAAGGGTGGACTTAATTCCTTTCTTGGTACTAGTCGCTGAGGGAAAATTTGAAAAAAATGAGATTATTTATCTACTTAATTCCAAATATAAGTTTGGGGAAAACTTATGTCCCAAAATAAGCTTCCGTACATCCAATCCTAGCTTCGGGTAGAGTCGCTGTTAGTAACAGCGAAAGTGAAAAAAAAAAAAAAAAAAATTAAAAGCCTAAAGTCGCTGTTAGTAACAGCGACTTAAAAAAAAAATAAAAAATTAAAAGCCCAAAGTCGCTGTTACTAACAGCGACTTAAAAAAAAAAAATTTTTTTTTTTAAATTTAATACCCTCCCTGAGTGTAAGCCACTCAGCTTAAATTCACTTAAGTACCAATTGAAATCACAAAATTACACAATGATTTTCTTGCTTGGCTTTTACGTCAAAATATTACATATTTCACACCTTTTATGCTATCGTATTCCCAGGAAGCATAATTAATCTGTCACCTTATCATCTTAAGATAAGATAGATTGTTATGTACTACCAAGATTTCTATGCTTTGTTACATTTTGCAGTCCCAACTCTTTTAAATATATAGTCCAATTCTATAAGATAGTTATTTACCTAATTTGTCATTTCTTATTGATTGATACTTGTTCTTTCAAATATGTTTCAAGTTTTGTAATGACTAGTAAGTTCAAAGAACAAGATCCACAGATTGAGTAGTTTGTTAGTTTTTTCTGCTGGTCAAAAATTGAAGTTGTGGAACATTTCTTTTTGATGAATTAGACCTCTTCCCCCTGTCCCTGATTTGGAGATATCAGAGAAGTCTGTTGAACAGGCAGCTGATGTGATTCGAGCATGGGTTAATCATGCATTGGCACTTGCTCATGAGATTGCCATTTGTGGGAATCTGAGGATTCTTCTTCAGGTTTTGTGATTTCTTGTGTTCTACACTTGATTGCTCTGTTTGGTGTTTGTTGAGGATCTATCAAGTCATATTTGTTATGAATTTTTTGTGCAGGTTGCTGCATTGTTGTGGTTTATTTCCTCTATTGGTAGCTTGTGCAATTTCATCACATTTGTCTACATTGGTGAGTTGACAGTGTTTTGTCTTATGTTACCGTGCTTTCACTATTTTTGTCCTGTCGCTAATTGCTTACGAGTTTAGTGAATTCATTTTGAAGCTTTTCTTGATGTTTTGTTTAGGAGTGCTTCTTGCTCTATCAATTCCAGTGTTGTATGATAATTACCAGAGCCAGATTGATGTTCCTAATGGTTTTAGGTGAGTGTTTTTATGAAGAAGGCAATACTGTAAGAGTTATCTTTAAGTTAGTTTCTTCTTTTATTAAAGCAGTTCATGCATACTAGTTCCATTTCACAATTCTAGCCTTAAAATTTTGAGCATACTAGTTCATGCATACTAGTTTCTTCTTTTATTAAAGCGACATAAATTTTTTTTTTTTTTTTTTAATCGCTGTTAGTAACAGCGACTTTGGGCTTTTAATTTTTTATTTTTTTTAAGTCGCTGTTACTAACAGCGACTTTAGGCTTTTAATTTTTTTTTTCACTTTCGCTGTTACTAACAGCGACTCTACCCGAAGCTAGGATTGGATGTACGGAATCTTATTTTGGGACATAAGTTTTCCCCAATCTTATATTTGGAATTAAGTAGATAAATAATCTCATTTTTTTCAATCTTTCTCGCTGATAATAGTATAAGATTAAACCCTTAGCGGTCGTTTAAAACCCCAAGCATACAAATTAAATAATTTTAAAATTCTAAGCTTAACTATTAACAATGACTAGGGATTGAATCTAGAAGAGATTAAATCCCAATCGATGTTGAAGGAAGGGATCACGAATATTTTGAACAAATTCTTTATCCTTTATTTTTTATCCTTTTTAAGTATAGAAAACAGTTAAGAATTCACTAAAAAAGAACACCAAAACTTGGCCGAGACCGTCTCAAATTGAGACCACGAGCGGGCCGGTCTAATTTGCGCGTGTAACAACATTATATGTTTTTCCTTGTTTTTTTTTTCCATTTTTCGGGCATTTTTCAATTTTGACCTTAAAGGTATTAAGTTTGACCTTAAAGGTATCAATTTTAACGTAAAGTAATACTTAAACATATCAATTAAAGTAAAAAATTTCAATTTGAACTTATAAGTGATCAATTTTGACGCTAATCTGATCAATTTCTACCTAAATATGGTTATGTTTCACAATTTTAGAACGAAGTTATATAAAATGGTATTATTCTATCATTCTATGGATAAATTTCAAACAACAAATGAATGGTCAATAAAACTATCAATAATAGTGTTAAAACTATTAACATATTAAATCTGAACTAAATGCTATACAATATGTCTATACAATTTGAATACTTATTTTTAAAACGATAATTGAAGATTAAAAGTTCAAAATTGAGTTAGATTATAACATATCATTGTCAAATTATATGTCATAATTTAACTATTAACATATTCAATTTGAACTAAAACCTATACAATATCTTTATAGACTTTGAAATACTTATTTTGAAAACGATAATTGAAGCTTGTACGTTCAAATTAAGTTAGATCATAAAACATCAATTGTCAATTTATGTGTCATAATTTAACTATTAACATATTCAATTTGAACTATTTACAAATATATATAAACGTATTGAAGAAAGAGTAAAATCACTATTATTGATCGATGATTAAAGAGTATAAGTATTTTTATGTTCCATTAGAACCATCATGTTGCATTGAATAAAAGTACTTGTATTGTACAATGTTTTAACACTATTATTGATAGTGTTATTGACCATTCATTTGTTGTTTAAAATTCATCCATAGAGTGATAAAGTAATACCATTTTATTAACTTCGTTCTCAAATTGTGAAACAGAACCATATTTAGATAGAAATTGATCAGTTTCACGTCAAAATTGATCACAAATAGGTCAAAGCTAGTACAAAACCCCGTACAATGTACAAAATTCTTAGTATGAAAAAAGATTTAAATCTTATTTTCAAAAACATGTAATAATAAATATATTGTATACTAAAGATGAAGTAATAAAAAATGATTGTTAAAAAGGGTGATATGACATTTTTATATGTGTAATAAATTTAAATAGTTTGTAGATGAGTAAAATAAATAACAAGTTGATTAACTTTATTTGCTACTTAAATCAATATGAACCAATAAAACTTTTTCATCTAGCGTGACTCCAAAAGATTGACACTGTGATTTTTTCAGTTTTTTTATTAAATTGTATAATGATTAGTTAAATAATTTATATAATTAAATCAGTCTAAATCTTAATAAATTATTTAATGTCATCTAAATATTTCTTACTTTATTTTATTTTCAAATTTCTCTACCAGTAATTTATTAAAAGATATATGATTAATATTTTGTTTTCTAATTTATAATTTTAAAATTGTTAATATCACCTAAATGATTCTTAATTTATTGTTTATATTATCTTAGTCATTTTATAGATTAGAGTATTTGGTTAGTTGAAATAATTTCTATAACTAAATCAGTAAATTTAACAGGTTTAATATTGATTGATTGTCAAATCTTTAATTCTGTGAACTGGTCAGCCATTTAATTCAGTTAGTTTAAATACTCCAATCGAAAAATTACACATGGCTAAATTTGACACTTGACTCTTCACAACTTTTTTAATAGATGTTATGATGATTATGATTTCTTTAGCAATAATTTATTAAAAGATATATGATAATATTTTGTTTTCTAATTTATAATTTTATCAGTAAATTTAACAGGTTTAATATTGATTGATTGTCAAATCTTTAATTCTGTGAACTGGTCAACTATTTAATTCAGTTAGTTTAAATACTCCAATCGAAAAATTACAAATGACAAGTGCTCTAGAAATTTGACACTTGGCTTTTCAGAGCTTTTTTAATAGATGTTATGATTATTTACTTAAATAATTAATATGTAATCTATTTAATTTGTGCATTTTTTTAATATAGCCATGTAAGTAATACAAATGATTATCTATGAAAAACACTCAAAATTATTTTCTTTTCACAAATTTATTTAATGAAAATTAATATTACATATTTTAGATGATTGTATATGGTAAAAAATTAGTAAATAAGGTAAAGTTTTAAAATCTTTTGTAACTAATCAATTAAACAAATCTAATCAGAAAGATGTTACATGATATGCTAAAAAATATTTTCTTGATAAGAAAATGAAAAAGGTGGAAAATTTTTATTGTAAATTCGACATGTGTTCTAATCATTTCTTCATTAGATATTGTATAGATTGAAATTTTTTATGTTAATTGATCTGTTTTAAAGTTTACTTTAAGTTGAAATTAATACGCTTTAAGGTCAAAATTGATACTTTTAAGATTAAAATTGAAAAATGCCCAAAAAAAAAAGAAAAAGAGAAAGCATGTAAAGTTGATACACGCGCGAATTAGACCGGCCTATTCTTGATCTAAATTTGAGACGATCTCGGCCAAGACGAGCCGAAAAAAAAAAATTGCAACGGGTGTTAAATTGTTCAAAAAAAAAAAAAGAGAAGGATCCACTTATTTATTGGTTTTAGATTTGGGGTTTATTGTTGCTTAAATTTTGTTTTTCTAGCACTAATCCTAAATTAAAAGTAAAACCATGGAAGACAATTTCCAAAATTGCTACTCTTTTTTTGGGTTGGATATTAGAATAAAAGTTTATATCTTGACTCTTAGTCTCTTGGTAATATATACAAATTTCTTCCTCTTAAATCCTCAATTTTTTTAAGGGAGTTACTAAATTTCCCCATCCCTTTTCATTTTATAGCCATCCCCTTTCAAATGAAATTATGAATTTGCCCCTGATTTTTAAAAAATTACAACTTTGCCACTCCCTAAAAATTTCTTATTTATATAATAATAATAATAATAATAATAATAATAATAATATCAATAACAACAATAATAATAATAATAATTAACTTTTTTATATTCTTCAAAAAGAATATAAATAAAATTAATAATAATAACAGTAATAATAATAATAATAACAACAATAATAAAATTAAAAATAATAATAATTATTCAAAAAGAAAAAAAAATTGAATCGCCCAGAACCGGGTGATTGGACCCCGGTTCAATCGCCAAAAAAGTGGAGATTGAATCGGGGTCCAATCGCCCGGTTTTGGGCGATTCACTTTTTTTTTTCTTTTTTTCTTTTTGGAAAATTTATATTAATAATAATAATATTAATAATAATAATAATATTAATAACAACAATAATAATATTACTAACTTTTTTATATTCTCTTAAATAATAGTAGTAGTAATAATAATAATAATAATAATAATAATAATAATAATAATAATAATAATAATAATAATAATAATAATAATAATAATAATAATAATAATAATAATAATATAAATGAATTAATAATAATAATAATAATAATAATAATAATAATAATATTAATAACAACAATAATAATATTACTAACTTTTTTATATTCTTTTAAACAATAATAATAATAATAATAATAATAATAATAATAATAATAATAATAATAATAATAATAATAATAATAATAATATTAATAATGAATTAATAATAATAATAATAATAATAATAATAATAATAATAATAATAATAATAATAAAATAAAAATAAAAAATCAATCAAAAGCTTTAAACTTACCTTTTCATTCTCTTGATCTTCCATTTTTTTTTCTTTTTGCTTTGATTTTTCACCACTGATTGTTGAAGATTGGATTATGTTGATATATATTATTATTGTGATATATATTATTATTATTATTAAATTTTTATTTTTGTTTTAATTATTATATTTAATTTATTTTTAATTGTATTATTATTGTTGTTATTAATATTATTATTATTATTATATTATTAATATTATTATTATTAATATTATTATTATTAATATAAATTTTCCAAAAAGAAAAAAAGAAAAAAAAAGTGAATCGCCCAAAACCGGGCGATTGGACCCCGATTCAATCGCCACTCTTTTGGCGATTGAACCGAGGTCCAATCGCCCGGTTCTGGGCGATTTAATTTTTTTTTATTTTTGAATAATAATTATTATTTTTAATTTTTATTATTATTATTATTATTATTATTATTATTATTGTTATTATTATTAATTTTATATATATATATTTTTTGAAGAATATACAAAAGTTAATTATTATTATTATTGTTGTTATTGATATTATTATTATTATAAATAAGAAATTTGTAGGGAGTGGTAAAGTTGTAATTTTTTAAAAATCAAGAGTAAATTTATAATTTTATTTGGAGGGGATGACGATAAAATGAAAAGAGTGGCGAAGTCTAAGAATTGAGTTTTTTAATTACCGTCACTCATTAACAAGTTCTTTTCGCGAAAGAAGAAACCTTCGATTTGAAATTGTATAATTGTCTAATCGTATAATTGATCGGAATTCTCCCTTTCTCTTATCATGTATTGGGCTTCAATTCTTTTGATAAGTTTTGTTTTTCAAGAGTTTTAAATTTTCTTTCCATTCTCCATTAAAGAGAATGAGAATATATAAATTGATGAATTAAGTTTGGTAATAAGGAGAATTAGGTGGAATTTCAATATTGGGAATTCGATGCGTTATAAAACATGAAAGCTAAACCAAAAGATGAATAATGAGTTCGTGAATCGAGGGTTTTGGGAAGTAAGATTTAGAAAAAAAAAAATAATGACTTCATTTTAAAAATTTGAAATAAATAGTTAAATTATTAAAAAAATTTGAAATAAATAGTTAAATTATTAAAAAAATTCATAGAATGAGATTGAAATTATCTTATTTTTAAAAGTAATTGCCTAATTTTCAAACCTGAGGTATGGGTCTGCTTGCACTTACTAACTGCGAACAAAGGGTTTGATTCAAAAAAAAGCCAAAGGAGTTGTTCGCACTTACTAACTACGAATATCTTGGTTGATTTTTTTTTTGACCAGTTTGCCTCTGTTCGCAGTTAGTAACTACGAACAATATCGAACCTGAGATCTGGAACTGGAGATCTGGGGCTAGAGGCACATACATTTGAAAATAAATTAATTTTAATCTTATTCTATGATTTTTTTTAATAATTTGGCCTATCTTTTTCAAATTTATCCTATTTTCTAGGGGACCTATTCTGCCACACATTCTTAATTGGGCTTGAACCGACTCTGTTGTGGTAATGGAAATTACTCAAGTTGTATCTAATGGGTTGTTGGCGAAGGAAAATGGTTTACGATATATATCTTTGGTTGATCCTTAGTTATTGAAGAGAAAACTATGTTAACAATGTTTAATGTTTAAATTATTATTGTTTTTCATATCTTGAATGATAACTTTAGATGTTTACTTATACTTATATTTTACCCTAATAATCAATTCTTCTCTCCTATTTAAAATATAACGCTTTTCTTAATTACATCCTTATTCCGTAATAAAATCCCGTGAGAAACCTAGACGAGCCTTCATATATACTTTATTGATTTCTCCATGTAAAAAAGTATTTTTCACATTAAATTGATGCAAGAGCCATTCTTTATTAGCTCCAATTGAGAATAAAGCTCTAATATCATCAATCTTAGCCACTGAAGAGAATGTTTCTGAATACTCAATTTCATAGGTTTGTGTATACCCTTTAACTACTAGACGAGCTTTATATCTTTCAATTTCTCTATTGGATTTATACTTGATAATAAAAACTCTTGCAACTTATCATTTTCTTTTCTTATAGTAGGATACATATTTTCCAATTATCGTAAGCATCTATCTCAACCTGCATTGCTTTCTTCCAATTGTTACTTTTTAAGGCTTCCATTGATGTAGGTATTTTTTTTCTAAATATAATATATCATTGAAAGGCCATTGCTTCCTGAGAAAGACACCATTAATTTATTTTATTAACTGTAAATTTCAATATTTGTGCCTTATCTTCATCATCATATCTTTTTGAAGGAATTCCCATAGTGCTTTTGGATGGTAGAGTAGCAATTTTTTATTTACGTAATAATTTTTTGTTGTATTAATTGACTATATATTAGTTGAATTTAATTTTTTTATTAACTCAGCACCCTAAAATTTTGTTCAAAATTTCGCGACTAGGCTTATTAATAATATCTTGTTGTGTCTTCAACATGATCTTGTATTACTTCTGTTATATTATTTTGAATATTTAGCACTGGATATGTTGGACAATTTGGACCGTCTAAATAATTCTTCCCTTGATTAATTTGTTACAGGATCAAGACAATGATAGCCCTTTTGATATACCCAAACCCAATAAAAATACATTTAACTACACGAGGTTCAAAGTTTATGTCTGCTAAGTTTTTTGAAGATGTATATAAATTGTACAACCAAACACTCTACTAAGGTGGTAATGAATGAAATAAGGGATGGATATATAGATTTCAAGAGTTTCTAAAGGTGTTTTGTATTTCAAACTTTAGTTGTTATTTGACTGGTGAGATAATTTGCAGTAACAATTGCTTCTGGCGAAATATATGATGGCACTTTAGATTCAATATCATAACTTCAGTAATTTCAAATAACTAGTCTCTTGAGAGACTGTTTCTTTGAGAGACTTATTTTAAACTCAGCCTATTAAAGATTAATGCCTACTTATTATATTCTTAATGTCTATTTACATTATTCTTAATGCCTACTTTCAATATCTTAAATGTCTACTTACATTATTCTTAATACCTACTTATAATATTTTAAAAATATATGATGGGCCGGTCTTATTAGAAATGGTCTCTCAAAGAAAATGCGTACTATAAAAATTTGTGAATTTCAAATAAGGTTGTCTTTTCTTTCTGCAACTACACTTAATGGCTAGAATAAGGCTCTTCATTTGCTTTGTTTATGCTATAAAATAGGTGGATTGATGAAGAAAATAATAATTACACCAAAAACATCATCAAAAACGTGAGGAAGAGAATAAGAAAAAAAAGGGTTTTTACAATTTGTGCAAACGAAGTTTCATTGCTTAGAAGAAATCACAAATTCGCCCAACTTTTGTAAGTATTCTTTAAATTTTTATAAACTTTTGAAACCAACTTTATATTAGTTTTTTTTTTTTTTTTTTTTTTTTTTTTTTTTTTTTTTTTAATACAATATGGAAAATGGGTTAAATTGTGTAATAGGAACTCTATATAAATTACATCAATTTTTTTATTGACTTTTTTTAAATTACTAGCAAGTATAATATACATCAAATGAAGGAAATTATGGAGTATTAATGGTTATTTGTTAATCCAAAAATCTATAATGATAATATTAATATATTCATATAAATCCTATTTACTGTGATAAATATAATTATAATTTGTAAAAGAGTTTGGTATTTTAAAGAAATTATAAATTTATTTTGTCAATTTATCAAGAAAGGCTAAAAGAAATAATAATAATAATAATTAATAAAATGGGGTAAAAAGTTACAAAAATTTAAATTTAAATCAAAGCAGTAGCTAGACATATTGACATTATTTTTGTGAATTTATTTTATAATTTTATAAGTTTTAATTTATTAAATTATTTTGGGTACATTTTGTTCACAAAATATATTACAAATACTTAGGAGTGTGCTAAAATTATGAAAATTGATACCCAAACGTATTTGATAACTTCTAAACATTCTAAACATAGTGGTGACGTCAAAAATTGGGTTTAATGTTTCTAAATAGTCAAAATATCATAAATGGCTATTCTAGTCTTGCACCATGTTTGACATGATGTAGGTTTCTTACACATTCAAGACTATGTAATAAAGCTAGCAAATGGATTGTGCATCACATTTCAGCAAGTGCAGCAGCAAATCAATGTGCACAAACTAAGACATCAACAGCACAATAGTGAAGGACAGAATGCAGAAGAAACAGCCTGCCAACCTACCTTGCATGACACTTGGAGACCAAACCTGTGCACCAAGAACCAGGAAAACCCAAGGGATGGAATCTTTATACATGGAACTAGAATTCAAGGTCCAAGGGTAGACCTAATAATCCATAGAGAACCAACAGGATCAGCATCAAGGTCCCCTGGTCAGCTGATATCATACCAGAATAAATCAACATTCTGTTTTCTGATTTTTGTACTTAAAACGTGCACATGTTTGTCACGTGTTGACTTTTAGCCGTTATTCTTTGTTGGCTGTGTAAACATTAGTCTTAACTAATTTTAGATGGTCTCATAGTTCTATAAATAGGAGGCCTAAACCTTTGTAAAGGAAGATTTCAGATTTTTCAGAATAAAACAACATTTTGTTTTTCTTTCAAACTTTGTTTGTTTGAGCCTCTGAGTGTTAGTCATACACTCATTCCTTTGAGTTGTTAGTCACACAACTTCAAAGCCTATCCTGCATTCCACAAGGTAGTCAATCCTTAGGTTGCATTATCGATGACACGAAGGTGGTGAGTGAAGCCATTGGAGGGTAATCAGTTAGCCGGAAAATCAAGATTTGGTTTCTTGAAGCTGATTTTGTATTGAGTTTGGTGCGTTGTTTGTGTCTATTCTAGTCCAATACATATTCATCATCTTGGGACAAATTAAGGTGTGCCATCCACCCCTTAATTTGGTGCAAGTTTGTTCTCTTAAATTAAAGAATTTAGGTTTATAATTATTAGATTAAATATAATATCATAAGGATAAAAATAGATATTTGTAGATGACTTTTATGATTGATTTTGCATCGTGAACATGTACTTATACATGTTTTGTACATTATTAGACTCTTAGTATGTGACGGGAATTTATAAGCCCTTGATTTTGTTCGTGATTTATTAAAGGTATGTGGTATAATATATAACAAAATAATTAATTTTAAAAAATATTAAGATGGAGTTTTTATAAAAATTTGGGATCACATGGTAAAAATTTAAAAAAAATAAAAAATTGATTTGGATGATATGGATATTTTCTGTAGATAACAGTGATTTTATGATCACCATGATTGGACACTTATGTTGTATATTTTGGTTTAAGCAGCCAAAATGGTTGGTTCGCGAGTTGTATTTGACAACTAAACTTCTATTTTTTCGCTGCACTTCATTTATCGTTTTATAATTTAGTCTTAAACATACCAACAAGAATTTCATCCCTGTTTTAAATTGGTAAAGATTTTCCTAAAAGGCTCATAATAAGGTTTTCTCACTTAAATTTTAGTTAAACAAATCTTTTGTAATATCGCGCTTTCACATTGTCATATCAAAAGTTAATAATATACTATGATTATACACGTGTCATGCACGATTGGGTTTCACTTTTATTTTTTGTAGATTGTTTGGGTTTATAACATATTGGACCTTTAATAAAATTAGCAAAGTTCTCATATAGAACCTTTTATTATTATTTGAATATGCATGATCATAATTATAAATTAAACATTAATAATTTTATACTAAATGCTTATGATGTCCTCACTGTGATACACTTAAAAAGATATTATGATTAGATATTCCCTCTTAAATTGGATGCTACATTTAAAGTAGTAATTGAAAAATCTTCAATCGTACCATATGATATTGTTACATGTGTGTCTTGTTTGTATATTACATACTATGGGTATCTTTGATGACTCTTTTGTTGTGAATTTATAAGATAAAATAAGATAAGATAAGATTGCATAAGTTACTCTTAATTTATTATTGACTTCATTTCTCAAACTTTTCACCTTCTCTAGTAAACTCCTAATTTTGTAGTGCATTGCATTAGGAATATGAAAGAAGGAGTTAAAAAATAATAACCTTACATTAATTAGTCTTATATGAATTTGTGGGTTAGATTAATATTCATATATTAATATTAATATGAATTTGTGAAATCTTTGTCATCACTCATCACCAATTGTTTTGTTACAATTACAAACACTTAAAATTGCATTGTAACACTACAAAAAAAAAAAAAAAAACAAATGTTTGCGATCAAGTATTAAGTCACCTAATAATAACACATGAAACAAAATGCTTATGAATTAGTATATTCTATGATTTAGGTCACCATTAGGGCTGAACATGGTTTGGTCTAAACCGTAAACCAAACCGGACCAAACCGTAATTTAAATATTTGGTCTGGTCTACGGTCTAAATGGTCTGGTCCGATTTATTTTTTTTTAAAACGGTTTACGGTCCGGTCCCGGTTTTAAAATTTTCAAACCAAACCGGACCGGAAAACCGTATTAAAATCATATTTTAGGGGATTAGGGCAAGTGGGCAACTACTCGTGATGGCATCAATAAGCTGATCCATACCCAAATTCTGATCAATAGATGAAGAGACATCATTAATGATCAAATCAAGGATAAAATCCATAATTGCAATTTTCCAAGCAAAGAAATCTAGATCATTCAACAATTTTCCAAGCAAAGAAATCAAGGATAAAATCCATAGCTGATCCCTTCCTTTCATAGCAGCTTCTTCAAGAGCCAATTGTTGCTCTGTGATGAAACCAACCTTCACAAAGTAGCTCCTTTCCAGTTCCTCTAGTGATGCCCTCTGCCCCTCTCCATTTTAACCTCAACAAGATCCTCCAATGCAGTTTCTAGAAATTAAAAAATAAAAAAAATAAAAAAAAATCGTAGACCGGACCAGACCAGACCGTTCTAGAACGGTCTGGTCTGGTCCAGTCTGGTCTCTTGACTGGTCTGGTCTGGTCTGAAAAATTTCCAGACCGGAATTTCTGGTCTGGTCTGACTTTTCTGTCAAACCGGACCAGACCGGACCGTGTTCAGCCCTAGTCACCATTAAGCGGGATATCACAAGTATTATTAAACGAGTCCGAGCTTGACATATAGTTGTTATCTACTCTTGTATTTTTATATTTTGGGAATGATGAATCATGTATAATCTCTTAAGTTATTAGATCCCCTATCTTGTATTTTATTTCTAATATATTTTGGAATGTTGAATTATGTAACATTATTGATTGTTTATTTTTTTTTTATGAACATCGTAATTCACTTTTGTTAATCGTTAATTGCTATCTTTGTCAAGTTCATGACTATATGAGTATACGTTTGTGGTCTACATCACACTATTTTATATTAGGGAAATTCTATGTGATAATCCTAAAGTTTGGGCTTTTCCATGTGGTAGACAAATATTTTTTAAATTTACGTGGTGACCTTGATATTTAAACTTTTCCATGTGGTAGACAAAGGGGAATTTTTTTGTAATTTTACGATATTTTTATCCAACGTAATGACATTTTTAAAAAAACACAAACGTCATGATCCTAACACCAGGCAGTCAATAGGACATTCGGATTACAAGGTTGACTTTGTTTACTTTAATGAGTTTGCATGCAGGCTTAGAAGAGATTAGCACTTTGGGTATATCCCTATGCTCTGTGGTCGGACTTAAGCCTCTTTCACCGAGGGTTGGCGATTCGGAACTCGCAATAGTATGATAAGGATTCTGCTTGAACTATGCTCTCTATTCAGTTAAGAGCAGAAAAGACTGATCACTAAAGAGAAAAAAGAATAGTGTAATGTGTAATTCCTAGAGGACTTGAAATAGTTTCGGATTTTAGAGAACATGCTTTCAGTTAAGCTTCCGTTTCAACCGCCTTATCCACGGGTACGAGTTCAACTTCCTTAAGCTTCGCTTAAGCTACTACATAACCTTATTATTCTAATATGCTACTACATAACCTTTCCTGAAACTGATAGCTACCTTTAGTGAGAGGTCTTGCCCTTATGTATTCTCTTTCCGTAAGCTTCGCTTAACCAACTTCATACCTTTTGATTTAAGAGTGAAAACTACGTAATCTCCGATCGAAGAGGGATTTTTGCCGGATTGAATCGTCTCATCCATGGTGAGTGATATTGTATAGTTGATTACAGTGGCTTTGATCTTTATGTTAGTAAAGTAAACGTCTTTGTTATATCACTCAAACAGGCCCTTATTAGGATTAGGTAGCAAACAGGAAAAGCAAACAAAAGGGGTTGGGTCGCCTTCTCGATCAATCCTTTCTAAGGAGCTTAGCTTCCCATTGTGCGTAGACTTATGAATTTAACTGTGTTGAAAGATGTCAAGTCGCGCTAGAAAGAGAAGAGAACTTCTTCTATTTTTAGAAGTAGTAGCCCTTAGCGCTTGTAGTGTACTTTTTTTTAGCTTCTACAAGCTCATTTATGAGAACATTGAGGTTTTTACGTTTAGTTAATCTCCTCTATGTGGAAGCACAACTTTCTTGTATCTCTTTTTACAAGTGGGATACAGCAAGAGCACGACTGCTTTGAGATATCCTTATAATCTCTATTTAGTAGCCCCTATAAAAGGCGTAGTGCTTTTTGGCGTTCTACTTCTATTCTATATAGTATTAATAAAAGAGTCTTTTCTTATGGGGATAGGGTTTGCCGCTGGAGGTGGCCTTTTTTTTGTCTTTCTTTTCTATTTCCTGGATCTGGAGGGGATAGAGTGGGGTTCTTACTTAGCTTTTCAACTTTGATTTTACCACGCCCTCGAATTCTTTTTAGAAGAAAGGAAGTCCAGTGCACCCCGGGCTTTAGCCTTCCTCTTCTTGGTCATTATTCACTCTTTCTTTTAATACTACAACGGTTTATTACATATGTGGTCCTTGGAGAACCCCTTATCCGAGCGATTCCTTTACTGTTGATTTCGATGTCGGTATTGGCAATTGATTCTTTGATCCATTCCCTTGCCCGAGAGGGATGACCATATGTATATGCTAAGAAAGTGTTTCCCTTTCATCGAGCCAAGAAAGACTCACTCCTCTCCTTCTCTTAGCCCAATCCGTTCAAACAAAGGTGTGGGATTCCCCTAAGGACCAATGGTTTAGATCAGAGCAAGTTCCTCCCGGTGTCTTTCTTAGCTAATAAGCTTATTAGACAGGATCTAACAGCAGGAACGAGCAAAGCGAGAGGCTGACTAAGGTCAAGGATCTATTCCAGATATTTCTTAGAGCCTTCAAGGCAATTCGTAAAGTCAAAACCATCCCGAGGGGAACTAAGAAAATAAGGAGCTTTCTTGAGTCAAGTCAGTCCATATTCACTATTTTCCAAAGAATGCCTCACTTTCGATCCGTACATTCTATAAAGCATCAAGCTTGGCATTCAATAGTAGCTAAGTCAATAGTTGGGGATTCCTTCTCCCTTAAAGCCTATTCTGATTCATTCCCTTTCCTTGACAGGAGGAGGTTATATTCTAGTATAATAAGGGGACAGGTGCTATCATATAGAATAGAAGTTCGCCCCAGTCACTAAACCTAGCTCACCAAGCCTTAGGAGTGCATGTGGATCTTAGCATCTAGGGCTTTAACAGATTTTGCTTTAATAAGTGACATCTCACTTGATTCCCCCTCAGGATGTCCTAAATGCTATAGGGTGCTTGTCTTGGGTTAGCCAATCAAGCCTTAGGGCACGATGCCAGTTCCTTCTTCATGATGCAAAGGTAACCAGCTTTAGCCATAGGAACTCCTTCTCTTTTGTTCGATTGTATCCCTATTGTATTTTGCAGATGTAAACGAGCAAGGTTCAGGAACCAGACTATAATATGTAGTCATTGGTGGCAAAAATCTCAGGCAAAACTTACCAATAGATTCTCCTCTATCTTAGGCAATCACTACGAATATGCACTAACCTCATAGACCTCCTGGTCTGCTCGGAGCGTAACCATACTTGGTGGTTTCATACCCATACTGGAATGAGAAGGTTGGAGTTAAGCATACACTATTAGGAAAGCCCTAAGGTCTATCCTCGAATCAATACCTTAGAACATGGATGAGGGAGAAGAGAGCAGTGTAGGTCGATCATTCAATAATCGAGGAGGGAGACTTTTGTCAGGCAATGTTCATTTTCGTGACTTGACCAAGGAATGGGTAATGGAATGAAAGAGATGACTTTTTCCAACATATATCGGTGGGCAACCTTCCATTGCTGCGCCTGGCCATTCCCTTTTAGCTTTTCAGCAACGATCCCAAAACCAAACGAAGACTATCCCCTTCCTCTTCCGGGAGATAGAAGGAAGCCGATCAATCCCTACTTTGTTTGAGAATAATGTTGGGAGAAATAACGGTAATGCAAATTGATTCGATTAACAAGTTTATATATGATGGTCCTAAGTTTCTCATTCCTCGGCGAAGTCTGATTCGAGCCCCGGTCAAATTGATCCCTCCGATAGAGAGTGGTCTCATATTAAAAACTTTTTGATCTCGCTTATCTGTCGTTTCCAACGAACTGATCAACAAGAAAAAGTCTCTCGCTTAAGGTGAAGCACGTTTCAACTAGCTGAAGGCGGGTACACTAGTGGAAAAAAACGTATTTGCTGCGGTTTTTGTATATTCGCGGCAATAAATAGGAAAAAGATTTAGAAGTGGTTAGAATTGAAAATCATTGTCGTATGCTAGAAATTACGTGTTAAGTTGCGATTTTATGCGTTTTTAAGCATTTTTGGCACTTTTGCGCATAAAGTAGCTCAAACTTGGTTTGTTTTGCACGAAACTTTGTACACAACATTATTTGGTATATATTATTATGTTGAAGTGGTTAGAATTGAAAATCATTGTCGTATGGTAGAAATTACGTGTTAAGTTGCAATTTTAAGGGTTTTTAAGCGTTTTTGGCACTTTTGCGCATAAAGTAGCTCAAACATGGTTTGTTTTGCACGAAACTTGGCACACAACACTATTTGGTATATATTATTGTGTTGAAGTGGTTAGAATTGAAAATCATAGTCATATGCTAGAAATTACGTGTTAAGTTGCGATTTTAAGGTTTTTAAGCGTTTTTGGCACTTTTGCGCATAAAGTAGCTCAAACTTGGTTTGTTTTGCACGAAACTTGGCACACAACACTAATTGATATATATTATTGTTTTGAAGTGGTTAATATTGAAAATCATAGTCATATGCTAGAAATTACGTATTAAGTGGCGATTTTATGCGTTTTTAAGCGTTTTTGGCACTAACATCTATTTTCTCTTAGTGCTTTCAACAACCTTCTAGTTCCGTTGATTGTGGCTACTACACGCTGAAGTACATGGACGATATTATAAAATCCGTGAAGGATTTTGGAGTTGAAACTATAGATGCCGTAAGTATTTGTTACATTCTTAAATTATTATTATTGGTAAAATCTAATGTTTATTAATCTTTTAATTTTATACTATATTATAGGTTTTATCCGACATTCCGAGGGAAACATGCCCTCTGAGAAGTGGAGAGATGCGCGAATTAAAAGACAAGATTGCCGCGTATCTTGCTAATTTTTGTCCTTGATAAATTGTAATTAGTATAGATTTATTAGGACTTTAATGTATATTATATATATATGTACGTACATAATATTATATTATATATACGATCGAGAGTTTATTATTACAAAGAGATTATTGGTGATTATTTGTGATTATCATTGGATTATTATTGGATTAATCATTGTTATTACATTGTACATAATAATTGGATTATTATTAGAATAAAACGAAAAACGAAAAAAAGTACCAAGTATTTGCTGCGGTCAACACAAAATCGCAGCAAATAAAGAGGAGTATTTGCTGCGGTTTTGGGGCTGACCGCAGCAAATACTCCTCTTTATTTGCTGCGGTTTTGTGTTGATCGCAGCAAATAATGCCCTTTTTTGCTGCGATTTTTAACCGCAGCATTTAAAGTAGGCCATTTGCTGCTATCACTATTGCTTGGGGACAAAATCGCAGCAAATAATGGCCAAAAAACCGCAGCAAATGAGGTTTTTTCCACTAGTGGTAGCTGTTAGACTACCAACTCAATCAATTTTCGCCTTTTCTTTGAAAACCTTACTAATAGAAAGGTTCGAAGAGCTTAGTTGCAAGACTAAGGGGAACGATGCAATCAATAATTACTTAATTTAACCAAAAACTTAACATTTTATTTACCACATGGAAAAATTGAAAATTCAAGGTCATCACGCGAATTTTAAAAACATTTGTGGAAAAGTCATAAACTGTTACCACGTGGAATTTCCCTTTTTCTTATAACAATAAAATCATTAAATTTCAAAAATCGTATTTTTTATAAGAATTAATATTTTAGAAATCAAAACATTCAAAAATTAAATTTTAAAAATGAAACATTTGTCCTATTGGGTAAACCCAATTTTGGATAAAACTTGGAACTGTCCAATTGAAAATGATTCAACCGTTTTAACATGTCTAATCTCAGTTTCGAATACTATAATTATTTTTTTAATTCTAGTAATAGTCTCAAATTTCAATAATTGAAATATAGCTAATCTAATATATATTCACACAATATTTTTTAATAACAGTATGAATCACAAGTACTTATCATAATTATATAAATTAAAACCAAAATATTCCATGACAAAATACACATTATTCTTTATTTTCATGAGTAACAACTAAATGATATACCAAATAATATACAGAAATAAAATGTTACAAATTTAACAAAGTTGATCATGAAAGGTGAACCCAAATTCCTTTACTAGGAATATCTTGGTGCACCAAAAACAGCAAGTAAAACCCAGGAGGAGCTATGTTCGCAGTCATGGGTGTCATCACCTTCACTTCAAATCGACCAAGCAGACGCGGAATGATCCGCATTCTGGCCTGCTTTTTGGTCAGGACAAGCAATCTCTGGCTCATAGAGAAGGAATGTGTGTTGAAAGGTGGTCTAAGCAAAGTAACCTTAATTGAAGAAGGATTCATCATCCTACTAACTGCAAATTTTATTGAAAGTTGTTTCCCATAACTGATCTTTAAACCTGATTTCGGACTCATAATAGTAGGTCGGATCCGTGAATTGGCTGGATCCAAGTATGGTGGTGAAAAAGCCTCCAAGCTAAGTTCAGTAGGAAAGAGCACATTAGTGAAGTTGTAGAACTGATGGGAGTTGCTCCCACCCACTAAAACCCGCCCATCTCGTAGCAAAACCGCACAGGAGTGGTACATCCTTGGGATCCGAGCTGGATCTTGGTTCTCAAATCTGGATCCTGGGGCATAATCCGGGTGGTAAATCACAGGAGTAAGAACTGGGTCCCGACCCAGCTCCCACCCAGCAGTACCTCTTCCAGCTCCATTAATCAACAAGACATCTTCATTTGGCAAGAGCACCATATCACCCATAACTCGAGCCATTGGCATGGATTCGACTACCCATGTCGGGTTTGGATCTGAAAACTTCAAACGGGCACAAGTTTTCAAAGCAGGCAAAAACTGTCCTGAATTTTGTGCCTTTAAGTATGACCCTGTAGGAGCACCCCCACAAATTAATACCTCTGCTTCAATATCCAACCCCAATTCTAAATTCTTTAAAGGCAAAAGAACAGCAGATCCTGTGCTAGGATAACTACGCGGATCACCCCCTGGGATTGTCGGGTAAGACCTAACAACAACATCTTTCGTATAATCGAACAAAATCGCACGATTATTAGCAAAAATGAACAAGTTTCCATCTACATGAAGAAACACAAATGGGTATAAGTTATTCTCTGCTCTTGAATCTGTAGTTTGTTGTAGAAATGGAAGCTTAAATAGCTTAGAATTGGATGGTGTTTTAGGAAAAAATTCATAGTTAAAAGCTTGTGTGCCACCCACTATAATTATACGACCATCGGGCAAGGCATGGTTACTAGCATACCACCTACGTTGGAGAAGCTTATTAGGGAGTTCTACCCAATCACATTCACTATTACAAAATGGTTGAAATGTTCTAACAACCTTATCTCCGTCCCTCCAACCACCGGTTTGGACAAGGGTTCCATCCGAAAGGGTGGAACCCGAGGAGCACCAATTGTTGGTGATTACGACAAGGGGGCGGAAGGTGTTGGTTAGGGAGTCGTACTCAGCTGAATGAGCAGTGCAGTCTCTAGGAGTAAGACTACATTGTGCTTCACTAAGGGTGAGATTTGAAGGGCCGAAGTCTGTCCGGTCGTAGATAATGACGCGGTCGTCACTTAGAAGTTGCATGTGCATGGCTGAAATTCCTATGCTCTCTTGTAAGAGCTCCCATTGGCCACCTACCTGAGCAATTATACTGCTCGGAAAGAGGATGAGAAGCGAGAGTACTAAAACGAGGAAATGCAACAGGGTGGTCATAATTTTATCAATACAAAAAAATAAGTGGGCGACTACAAATTTATAAGTCGCCTAATAGTAGGCAAAAAGTATCTGATGATTCAATAGCGACTAAAACAACAGGCCGCGTTACACGTAGTCTATTGTTTGATGGTTTTGGTTTTGGTTGTGATGAATTGAGAGTGGTAGCATGAGGGATATATATATAGATGTTAGGAAGCAAGTAGAAATGAGTAAACAATTTGGGGAGGAATGTTGGTAGTTGGACAGATTCATTGAAGATCATATCGAAGCATGTTCCTTGAGTGTAACATGCAAAATTATGGCTATGTTAATTATTATTGGTTTTACTCATTTTTCTACTCAAATATTAGATAAGAATGTCAATGAAAATCTTTAATCAATGACTTAAGAAGATATTACAACTGAAATAAGCATTAATTGAGTTGTTACTTGTTACTTGTACATGCATGGATTGATTACAAAATCAAAAATGATTTTCTCAAAACATTTTAACAATAATAATATTCCTTTTGTTTTGAGGCTATAATTTCACTCTCTTAATATATTAATAAATGATGTCGAAATTAATCAATAAATTAAGGTAACCAAGGAGAAACTCACATCATATTAGAATTGAACAAATGGGTCTGAAAATAATTCAAATAAGCAGGTACGGTGCAGACATACCATTTAAGAATTTTAAGAATGTTCGTTTGTTCAAAGTGAATTGTTTTTCTCTTTATCGAATATGAGACAACTTATTATGTGATGAATAATTAATACATGAAATAAGATTATAAGAATCACAAACACAATCACAAAAGCAACCCAAGTCAACATAATTTTTTAGACGACTTCATGAATAGTCTCCCATAGCTTCGACGAGCAATTGTTAAGGGTTACCCTAATAAAGTATGAATTACATCATCCATTCTAATAAAGTCGTATTTGTTAATATGATTCAAGTAGTTATAGTGTTTTTAGGTAAATGTGGTAAATGCAATGTTAGTGGCAGCGAGTATTAATTACTTGTATGCTTTTTGTTTCTACTCTTTATATGGTATTCAGATTAGATCCTTATTTTTTGTTTGACATGAGATAAAGTAGTAAAATTGTTTTGGTTATGATATTCAAGGGGTCTTTTAAGGATGTGCGAGATGATTAACTGCAATAAACTCCTCTTTTTCCTATATATGAAAAAGTTTATCAAAATAAGAAATATGTTAAATTTATTAATAAAATAAATAAATTTATAATAAATAAGACGCAAAATAAAAATTTTGTACAGAATTTCTAAATTTTTCAAGACGGCTCTGATAATATCCATAAAAGTGAAAAAAGGAAAAGATAGTTTGAGAGACCCAACTAATTGAAAAATAGCAAACCTTCGCCAAGGCTACAAATGGCCAACTTTCTTCTCAACCTTCAGTACCTAAGTTCAAAGGGGAAAATATCATCTATGAGTATCAAAATGCAAATATTTTCGATTCTCATGAGTTATGGGATATAGATGAAAGTGGGTACAATGAACGAAAACAGTCACCGGCACTACACAGTCAAGCTTTGCGTGATAATCGCAAAAAGAATGTAAAGGCTCTAGTTTACATCTAACAAGAAGTGGATGATGATATTTTTCCACGAATTTCATCATTGTACATCCAAAGAAGCATAAGATACCTTAAAGGAGTGTAGAGGTGATAATAAGGTAATTTCAGTCAAGTTGCAAACTCTATGTGGTAATTTTGAGTCTCTTTGTTTCAAAGAAAGAGAATTGGAGAAAGATTATTTGTCAAGGGTGTCTAGTTTAGTGAATTAAATGAGTTTGTATATGGTGAAGTATTAGTGATTCAACTATTGTTAAGGAGACTTATCAATAACTTTGCTCATGTTGTACGTTGTTGTAATAAAGACGTCGAAAGATATGTCCTATTATAGTTTTGATGATTTAATGGTTCTTTTTAGCCCATGAAGATAGGATTATTAACTCCTCTGCAGTTAGAAAATATTCTTCACAAGAATAAGAACCAATATGAGGACTGTAGTCAAGGTCGAGGTTGGGGTCATCGTTAGAGGTGAACAAGGTCCGGTTTGATCTGGTCTGACACAAAAATTAGACCAAACTAGAAATTCTGGTCTGAAACTTTTTCGGACCGGACTATGCCGTTTAAATCACCAAACCGGACCGGACCAAACCGTTTTACAACGGTCCAGTCTGTTCTGGTCTACGATTTTATATTTTTATATTTTCATCCAAATTAATACATGTATTTATGTAAATATTTCACCTACAATTAATAAATATAATAATTTGTAATTAGTTAATAACATCAACATTATTCAAGTATATCTTGCTATATAAAAATAACTACATTTTAAAATATCTAGGTAGCAACTTAATTTTTTAAATACAAAATTATGATTTTTGATCATGGTACGGTTTGCGGTCCGGTCCGATCTGGTCAAAAAAATAAAAAAACCGAGACCAGACCGTAAACCGTAATTTAATTTGAAAAAAACAGACCAGACCATTTAAACCGTAGACCAGACCAAATACTAAAATTCCGATTTGGTCTGGTTTGATGTACGATTTAGACCATACTTTATTCAGCCTTAGTCGTCATCATGGTATTCAAGATGAGGACTGTAGTCAGTCAGGCAAAAAAAAAAAAATTCAATGTTGCAAGATCGGTAGGCCAAGTTGAAAACGTTTGCCAAAACCGTTACGATGCTAAGAGCGATACAAACAACAATGAACAAAACAATGTTTGACAATGTAAACTAATCAAAAAGACACAAGGATTTAAGGAGGTTCACCCAATGATGGCTACGTCCTTCGTGGTGTGTAGTTTTTGTTTATATTATATCAAGAATGAGTATAAACAACACTTCTCTCTGAAGAATTACAATTGAGTAAGAGATAAAAACAAAAGGCTATGTGTTTGGCTTAGGGGTTGTGTTTGATGTGTGAGTATGAGAGCTCTATATATAGTACTAGGTACATGAATATCAATAGCTCACTTGAATATATAGTTAATATAGAGTAATGAATAATATGAAATAACTCCAAGAACTTGAAAGGTCGAAAAATCAGCATCCCATGCATATCAGAGGATCCGCTCGACCGGAACAAAGAGCACGCTTGGTCGAGCGAGTATCAGCTACATTCTGGAGCATTCTGTCTGACCGCTCGACCTACCAATATGGCTTGCTCGGTCGAGCGGGTAGGTCGAGCGACCTCTCTGCTTCCTCTGTCAGAATTTTGATCGAACTACCATAAAATCAAGTTCTTTCTACTTCTTCATTAATCTTCATTAACACCCATAATTCCTCATGAATACTCTCCACACAATTACACCCTTTTGGATTCCACAAACCAAGAGTCACACACATCAATACACACTTTAATTTGTGCACTCAAGTCACACATACCATTCATAACAATCTCCACCTTGACTTGAGTTCACCCAAGTCAAAAACATTCATCAATCCACTTCATAAATAAAAGAAAAAACATACACACCTCAAATGCCCCAAAAGGCATTATCTCAAGCAAGGAGCTAAACCAACCAAGTCAACACATAATTCAAACTTGGTAGTAGGTAATGACTTTATCATCATGTCGGCCGGATTCTCCGTAGTGTCAATCTTTTTCAATAACACCCTCTTGTGCTCAACTTCATCCCGGATGAAGTTATACTTAATATCAATGTGTTTGGAACTTCTATGAAATGTATTTTGATTTCTAGCCAAGTGAATTGCACTTTGACTATCACAATGCACACTTACCTCACATACCTTATTGCACATTTCACCAACAAGACCTTTAAGCCATTTTGCCTCCTTGAATGACTCGGCCACGGCTATGTACTCCGCTTCGGTTGTTGAAAGAGCAACCACATCTTGCAAAGATGATTGCCAACTTATCGCCGAACCACCCAAAGTAAACACGAACCCACTTGTGGACTTTCTATTATCTAGATCACCACCATAGTCCGAGTCACAAAACCCGGTTAGCTCGCTTGAATTCTTCCCATACATAAGACAAACATTAGAAGTATCTTTCAAATACCTCAATAACCATTTTAGTGCCTCCCAATGTCCCTTCCCCGGATTAGACATATATCTACTCACCAAACTCACCGCATGAGCAATGTCGGGTCTAGAACATACCATGGCATACATAACACTACCAACGGCACTAGTGTATGGAATTCTTACCATTTGCTCTTCTTCAGCCTTTGTTTGTGGACACAACTTCTTGGACAATTTGAAATGAGAAGCAAGAGGAGTAGATACACCTTTAGCATCATCCATAGAGAAACGTTGCACAACTTTCTCAATGTACTTCCTTTGACTAAGGTATAGGATACCCTTAGCCCGATCTCTCAAAATTTCCATCCCAAGAATCTTCTTGGCTTCAATAAGATCCTTCATGTCAAATTCACTTGAAAGCAACTCTTTCAAGTTCTCCACCTTAAACAAAGAACTACATGCTACTAGCATGTCATCAACATATAAGAGCAAATATAACAAAGAACCATCTTCAAATTTCTTAAGATAGACACAACTATCAAAAGAACTTCTAATAAAATCATGTGAAATCATAAAGGAATCAAACCTTTTGTACCATTGCCTCAAAGATTGCTTTAACCCATATAATGACCTCTTCAATCTACACACATGATTTTCTTTACCGGCTACCTCAAAACCTTCTGGTTGCTTCATAAAGATCTCCTCTTCAAGCTCACCGTGAAGAAACGTCGTTTTTACATCCAATTGATGTAACTCCAAATCCTCCATCGCCACCAAAGCAAGTAATGCCCTTATAGAAGAGTGTTTCACCACTGGTGAGAAAACTTCATGAAAATCAACACCCTCAGTTTGAGAGTATCCCTTTGCAACTACCCTTGCTTTGTAGATGGGAGGAATATCACTAGAAGGACCCTCCTTCCTCTTGAATATCCACTTGCACCCAACAATTTTCTTTTTCTTTGGTGCTTCAACGATATTCCAAGTTTCATTCTTTGCAAGAGACTCCATCTCTTGCTTCATAGCTATCAACCACTTGCTTGAGTCTTTTGAGGCCATAGCCTCCTTATACGTACTCGGTTCATGTAATCCTTCGACTTTGCTAGCAATGTTGAGAGCATAGGCAACATAATCACATTCCTCAATATACCTCCTTGGAGCCACGATCTTCCTTCTTTGTCTAGTTGTGGACAAAGATGGAGATCTTTGTTGATCATCATTGTAGAAATGCTAATAGATGATCGAATGCAACAAGGGGGGGGGGGGGGGGGGGGGGGGGGGGGTGAATTGTTGTGTATTAGGTTTAAGATTTTTGCCTCTAATTTTTGCGGAATTGTATCAAGTAAAGAACAAAACTTAAACTTAAAAACAAAAAGAAAAATAATAAAAGGAGACAAAGATTTTACGTGGAAACCTTCTTGGCCTAATAAGAAGGAAAAACCACGACCCCCCGGGATTTCAAAATTCTCACTATGTTTTAGGCAATCAATTACAATTACATAAAACAAATATGCTTCACTTGAAGCTTCTCTACTCTAGGCCTAATTCTCTTTCTCTATTCTCCCTTTCTCTTTCTCTATTCTCACGATTCTCTTTTCAATTCCCTTAGACTTTTTCGTAAGTCTAATTACAACAAAACACTCAATTACCCTTACAAGGCCAATTCTTAAGAAGATTAAAATTAAGTAGTTGCTCAAGAAAAATATAATGAATTAATTGGCATTAAAATAATTTTTTCTTATTTTGATCTCACCTTAAGGACACTCTAAGATGGATATCGGTTGAGCGTAGCTTCCCTCGTTTATAAAGGGAACAGCCATCAGTGCACTCACCCCACGATTTCCATGTAGTGCACTCACCCCATGACTTCCATTTACTTACTTGCTCCCAAAGAAAATTGGGAAGTTATTGAAAGTAGAGGTGGAAAATGACTGCGGTTCTCTTGTACGGTTAATAGTACATGAGTCACTAGGAAGATCCTAAATTATAGGAGACTTGTTCAAAGTAGAGAATAAATCTCTTGGGTGTCCGAATTTATAGGAGACTAATTATAAGTAAGGAATAAGTCTTCTCCATATTTTTAGGCGTTTAAAAACAAACTTTTTGCCAATTAATAAATTAATTTAATTAAGCAACTAATTAAACTTTTAACCTTTTACATTAACTAAAAACAGAAAACGTAATTTTCGTAACTTCCAGTCAATGTCTTCTTCAGACCTGTATCGTGGGGAACAGCGCACTGTCTCCATCTACAACTTTCGTCAGGACTTTAACTCTAGGAACAGTAAACTGTCTTCTAAAGCAATTGTCCAACTTCTTGGATATTTGAGACATGTACAACTTCCACGAACCAAGTCATAGGCTTCATCAACGATTAACAAAATCGGATATTCACCTACAAAACAATCTCTAAAATATCTTTGTTTATTAAAAGTGAAGTCATCATCAAAACCTTAAGAGCCAACAATCATCATAATTTTATCATCTTCAATATTGGGAGGTTGACCCTCCACTTGTGCATCATCATTTACATTATTATCAGTGGACTTTTCTATACTAGATACAAGCATGCTATTTTCATCAAAAACAACATCTCTAGAAACAATTACTCTTTTTGATTCATTACACCACACCCTATACCCCTTTACACCCACTCCATATCCCACAAAAATACATTTTCTAGCCCTAGGTTCTAAATTACCATCAATTACATGAATATAAGCTGGACAACCAAAGATTCTAAGACTAGAATAATTTACCGGAGTGTTGTACCACACTTCTTGTGGCGACTTGAATTTCAAGGCGGTATGAGGTGAGCGGTTGATCAAATAACATGCCGTAGCCACCACTTCGGCCCAAATTTGCTTGCTTTAGCATACACCGAGCCCTCTCCAATAATGTTTTATTTATTCTCTCCGCAACGCCATTTTGTTGAGGACGACCTGCACAAGTTCTATGTCTGACAATGCCTTCATTAGAACAATATTTCAGAAATTTATTATCAACAAATTCAAGACCATTATCGGTTCTTAAGGTCTTGATGCTTCTACCGGTCATTTTCTCAATCATCTTCTTCCATTCCAAGAAGACATCAAAGACTTCATTCTTTTGTTTTATGAAGTAACACCAAACTTTTCTTGAGAAATCATCAATAAAGGTCAACAAGTAATTACAACCACTAAGGGAGGGCTTTCGTGAAGGCCCCCACAAATCGGAATGGACGTAGTCTAAAATCCCCTTAGTGTTGTGAATGGCGGGTTTGAAACTAACTCTCTTGTATTTCCCATAAACACAATGTTCACAAAACCCAAGGTCCCCAAATTTCTTCCCATCAAATAAACCTTGTTTAGAGAGTTCAAACATACATCTTTCTCCCATGTGACCAAGCCTCAAATGCCAAAGTTTGGTGTCATGATCGGACATTGTGCTTGTGGAAATATTTGCCGAGCCAAGGATGGTTGAACCTTGAAGAGCATACAAACTCCCATTCAACTTACCCTTCATCACAACTAGTGAGCCTTTAGCAACCTTCATGACTCCACCTTCACAAGTGATTCTACACCCGATCTTGTCAAGAGTACCCAAAGATAAGAGATTCTTTTTCAAGCCCGGAACATACCTTACATCGGTTAAGGTCCTCACAATTCCATCAAACATCTTCACTTTAATGCTCCCAATACCAACAACCTTACAAATCGTGTTGTTCCCCATGGTGACTTTTTCCCTATCAATACTTTCAAATGTATGGAAGAAAGTTTTGTTGGGAGTCATGTGGAATGTGCACCCCGAGTCAAGAATCCATTCATCGTTATCTTTATACTCATGTGTGGCAAATAATACATCACCATCATCACTATCATTCACATAACTAGCATTTGCATTACTAGTTCCTTCCCTAGCCTCCTCTTTATTTTTATTTTTCAACTTCCAACAATCTTTTTTGATGTGGCCCATAAGCTTGCTATAGTTACAAGTTTTATTTTTATTTGGCCTAATAGGCTTGGACCTCCCTTTACCCTTGTTTCCACTCCCACTAGTGGAGCCTTTCTCTTGTGACCTCCCTCTCACAAACAACCCATCACTGGCATTGCTTTGTGACTTTTGTGATAATTGTGAATCGATAAGATCCCTTTGTGTCAAGGCATTCTTCACATCATCACTACTCAAATTATCTCTACCATAGAGTAGAGTTTCTCTAAAATTTTTGTAAGAAGGGGGTAGAGAACATAAGAGGTAAATTGCCAAGTCTTCATCATCAAGCTTGACATCAATATTTTCCAAATCCATAACAATGGAATAAAATTCATCTAAGTGAGGTTTCAAGGATTTACTTTCCTCCAAGCGTAGATCGTAGAGTCTACTTTTCAAAAGTAGCCTATTGGTAACACTCTTGGCCATATAGAGTGATTCCAACTTCTCCCATATACCCTTGGTTGTTGTTTCTTTAACAACCTCTCTTAGAACTTCGTTGGAAAGGCATAATTGAATTGCCGACAACGCCTTTGAGTCTATCTCTTCCCACCTTGATGCGGTCATTCCTTCCGGCATCTTATCTACACCATCAATGGCCTTATGCACACCATTTTGGATTAAAATGGCTCTCATTTTGACTTGCCATAAGCCAAAATTTACATTTCTATCAAACTTCTCTATGTCAAGCTTCATTGTAGTCATAATTCTCAAATAACAACTTCTTAAGACACCGTAAAATCAACTTGGCTCTGATACCAATTGAAAACGTTTGCCAAAACCGTTACGATGCTAAGAGCGATACGAACAACAATGAACAAAACAACGTTTGACAATGTAAACTAATCAAAAAGACACAAGGATTTAAGGAGGTTCACCCAATGATGGCTACGTCCTCCGTGGTGTGTAGTTTCTGTTTATATTATATCAAGAATGAGTATAAACAACACTTCTCTCTGAAGAATTACAATTGAGTAAGAGATAAAAACAAAAGGCTATGTGTTTGGCTTAGGGGTTGTGTTTGATGTGTTTGATGTGTGAGTATGAGAGCTCTATATATAGTAGTAGGTACATGAATATCAATAGCTCACTTGAATACATAGTTAATGTAGAGTAATGAATAATATGAAATAACTCCAAGAACTTGAAAGGTCAAAAAATCAGCATCCCATGCATATCAGAGGATCCGCTCGATCGGAACAGGGAGCTCGCTCGGTCGAGCGAGTATCAGCTACATTCTGGAGCATTCTGTCTGACCGCTCGACCTACCAATATGGCTTGCTCGGTCGAGCGGGTAGGTCGAGCGACCTCTCTGCTTCCTCTGTCAGAATTCTGATCGAACTACCATAAAATCAAGTTCTTTCTACTTCTTTATTAATCTTCATTAACACCCATAATTCCTCATGAATACTCTCCACACAATTACACCCTTTTGGATTCCACAAACTAAGAGTCACACACATGAACACACACTTTAATTTGTGCACTCAAGTCACACATAACATTCATAACACAAGTTGAAGCAAAATGTTGGGATAAGGAAAGTTACGAGCAAGAGTAAAAGAAGGAGCAAACAACATTGCCCAAAATCTTGGAGGAAATAGCAAAACTTTTTTTTTTTTATTTTACTTTATTTTATTTTATTTTATGTTTGGTTGTGTTTGTGATGATCTTGATGTGAATTTAAAAGAAATAAAACTATGAAAAATATGTTTTTAAATTTTGAGTCATACCATGTTGGGTAAATCCGAACCGACCCAAGACCTGAAATGATCCGACCTGAAAAACAATCCGATCTGACTCGAAAACGATTTGGTCGAAATTGATCCGACTCAAAACCCGTCTGATAGATCGATTGTTCGAGTGACAAGTAACTAATTAATGAATAATCCAAATGATCTATTCAACCATACAATAATCTCAAGAATACACAAATAGTCAAGATTCCAATAAAATTGAGCCATAACATTGATTCAAGTCACAATTGTGACAATTAGCATAAATTAAGAGCTCCAGTATGGAGTATTATCGCAAAGAATGATTTTCATAGCTAATCGAAAATTCTTGGTACCTAGTCATCAGCTAGTCTACTTAATCGTTTTTTAATAATCATTTGTTTGACATTCCCATCTTCATTTACAATTATCTGCGCTCCTTGTTTTATGGAGCATGATTATTCCCATAATAATTAATAATTTCCCCATTAATTTTTATTTTCATTTTACATATTAAGTGTACTGTATATTGTAAAAGTTGAACAAATATGAAGTTGATATCAATAAAATATGAACTATTCAATAATGTTTGTCAACTCATGCGTACGTCGTGGAGAAATACAGAGCTCGCTCGTCTAACCGCAACGTTGCCTTGCTGAATTCCAACTGTCATCCCATGCAGATTTTATTATAATTATTAGTAGATAGTGCCCGTGCGATGCACAATTTTATTAAACTTTACGACATAATTTTATTAACTATATAAAGTATACAATGATCAATAACACATTTTAAATCACATTTAACACAAAAATATGTAAAATTATTTTATAAAAGTTTAAACGAAAAAATGGTTTTTGTCATGAAAAATATAATTGATTTACATAAAAATAGTCACAACATGAGTCATATTAGAACTAAGCATTGCATTTAAGCAACCAATTGTATAAATAACAAAAAATCTAAATAAAAGTATATTATGTTTTAATCATCTCAAAATATCCAATACACTAAATAATATTCATTTAATAAATAAAATAAAAAATATTTTATAAATAATTGAAAACAAATAATATATATGGTTTTTAAATACATTAAATGCAGTGAGTAATAAAGTCAAAGATAAAAAAAGTAGTCATAAAAACAATGATATAAAGTTTGAGACGCTGAAATGGACTCCTAAAGAAATCGGGAATACTCTTCATCTCATACTCCTCTTTCGATACATAATTGAAGGTTTTGAAAATAAAATAGAGAAAAATATCTCATATCGAATTCAAAGTGCCATGCTATTATTACTTAAAATATTAATATTTGATATGGTGAAGGCATAGTTTTCTTTTTTCTTTCAAATAAAAAACTCATTGGCGCCAAGCGTGAGGGAATGCTAAACGTTTAGTAATTTCTCTTCCGACCAGGATAAAAGATCCCATTGAAGCAGCTAACCCCATGCATATTGTATGTACATCTGGTTGCACAAATTGCATGGTATCATAAATAGGGCTGCACACGGTCCGGTCTGGTCTGGTTTGACAGAAAAATCAGACCAGACCAGAAATTCCGGTCTGGAAATTTTTCAGACCAGACCAGTCAAAAGACCAGACCGGACCAGACCAGACCGTTCTAGAACGGTCTGGTCTGTTCTGGTCTACGGTTTTTTTTTATTTTTTTTATTGAGTGAGAATCTAAGATAAACGATAATATATAAACAAAATACATCATCAAATCCAAAGCAGGCTGTAGAAGGGTTTTTCGGTTTGGGAATTGGAACGACAGAAAAATAAAATCAAAAACTTGAAGATTAATTAACAATCTTAATAGTCTTCAAACTTGATTGAAAATACTAAATTTAGTTTTCAACAGAAAAATAAAATCAAAAACTAAATTTAGGAGTTCATGAGTACTGTCACAAGCTCCTCTCAATTCCTCTTGATTAACAAATAGGTTCCAAAAATCACAATTTTTTCCAAGAATATTCATTAACATGAGATGAGCATTCCAAATTGAATCTGAACCCTGATATAATTCATAAAATTGAGATGAGAAATAAAAAAACTATTAATTTTCCCTTGATCAGCTAAATGGGTATTCCAAAAAGTTGAAAATTTTTCCAAAAATATTCATATACATGAAATGGGCATTCCAAAATTTCAATCTACCCCTAAAACATTTCATAAAATTGAGATGAAAAATAACAAAATTTATTCATTTTCTCTTGATTAGCAAATTGGGTATTCCAAAATATCATTTCCTATAAAATTCATGAACAAAAGAAGGGCATTCAAAAATTCAATCACTCCCTAACAAAAATCCAGTAAAAATTGAAACGGGCAACTACATTAATTTGAACAGAAAATCAAGTAATCAAGATAAAAAAAAATCCACATTCAAGTTACTTAGATCAGAAAAGCATCAATGAAAAAAGAGGCAAAGAGAAGGACCTCATCTTTGAGCATATGAAGAAGGGTAGTTTTCCCAGACATAATTAACATTCTTCATATCAACCAATATCAACAACACTCGAAGGAGCACAGAAGCACTGTCGATACTCGATTGTCGATGGGTTGAAGGCGAGGAGGCAGGCGATTATCAGAGAAGCCAGAAGCACAGAAGCCTCGAAGAAGGAATGAGAGAGAAGGTGAGGAAGTCTGAAATGGAGATGGAGATTGGAGTGGAGAATGAGAGTGAAGGCGAGGAAGTCTGAAATGGAGATGGAGATTGGAGCGGAGGCAGCCAGGTTCATGAAATGAGTATTGACTACTGAGTAGTTGCCCAACCCTAATGCCTAATCCCCTAAAATTTGATTTTAAAACGGTTTTACGGTCCGGTTTGGTTTTAGAAATTTTAAATCGGGACCGGACCGTAAACCGTTTTAAAAAAAAAAAACCAGACCAGACCATTTAGACCGTAGACCAAACCAAACATTTAAATTACGGTTTGGTCCGGTTTGGTTTACGGTTTAGACCAAACCATGTTCAGCCCTAATCATAAATAGCTACTCCGGGTATTATCCATCCGCCAGGAGAATTTATAAACAAATATAAATCCTTGGTATCATCTTCGATACTGAGATATACCATAAGACCAATAAGTTGATTCGAGATCTCGCTATCGACTTCTTGGCCTAAAAAAAGTAATCTTTCTCGATAAAGTCGGTTGATTTGGGTAAAATTCTATCCCTTAGGAACCGTACATGCACCTTTTGATGCATACGGTTCAAACAAAATTGTAAAAAAAATCAATGTGTAGATTCATTGAGGGTTGGAGAGAAAATTTTTATTAAGGTTGTGACACATAAGCATTTTAAATAGTGATGATGTTAGCAGTGTTTTGTTTTTAGTAATAATTGATATAGATTATTATAGCTAGATTGAGTTGTTTTAATTAGACTTTTTCATAATTTCAAAGTAAAACTCCGTCTCACTCGTTTTGGATGATTAAAGAGAAATAGAGTTTATTTAAGAAAAAAACTGAATATTGGTAGTAATATATGAAGAGGGAGATTGAATTATGGTGATGAAATCAAAAAAGAGTTAAAATGCATATGTGAGATTTAAAAAGTGTTGGGTCATTATCCAAAATAAAAATAATGCAAAGTGAGGAGGACGAACCAAAATGAAAATTCATGCAAATAAGTGGGAGGAAAGGAGTACACATTACAAGCGTCATAAAATATTACAATAGGTATTACATCAAAATTTCATACATTAAGACGAACATAATAAAATTTTTACATGAACTTATATTTATCTTTTCAAAACCATTTTCAAATTAAGCATATTTTTCTCTCACCATGTGGAATATTTTATATAGAATAAACAAAGAGAATGAAAGTTGTATAATATTAATAAAGGATAAAACTAGAGAGTTTATTTTTTGTTTATGACGCCTTTATTTTCTACTAATAAATTATTGATTGTAATAGCATAAGGTTGATTTATTAATTTTTTTAAACGGAGATAAAAACATGTTATTAGGTCAACCAACTATCATCTGATGGGCCAAGCCAAAAAGCCCAATAAGCCAAATAACCAGTCAAACTACCAGAAGGCCCACCCTGAAGGGTGAAGTTATCAAAATGGCCCTGGTCAGTCTTCCAAGGTCATTCACTACCCTATAAATACCCACATTTATACCATTTATGGTATGTCGTTTTTCTCTCTCTAAATCGTAACTACTTTGCATTCATTTCTCATTTCTTATTATCGACCACTGACTTGAGCGTCGGAGGGGCTTTCCGGGAAACCGCCCCTGAACAAGTAACTATTAGTTTTGCAGGTCGCCTTCCAAATCGGGTCCACTTTATTCGGATCTTTCGATAGCCGGCTTCATCTGAGGAAAAATTCTTTCCTAAATTAGGTTGACTCGTTTAGAGGCAGAAACATCTGGCGCCGTCTGTGGGGAGTTCGATAAATACACCTTACGATTTAACTCGAAAAAAAAGCCATGAATTCCAAGCGCAACACCCGAGCGAATAGGCGGTAATCTAGACACCAGTCGGTCAATTCAGTTCACGATCAGGAGCCGAGTCCGAACAATGCCCCACCGCCGGACTTCATCACTCGGCATCATCTGGACGCTTTTGCCGATACTATTACAACTCGTTTTCAGGAATCGTTACAACAGGCAGTTCGAACCCTGCCGAATATCCTGCAACCCCAACAGCAGAGTATTCGACATTTTGCCCATCGACAAACAGAATAAGTCCCTACCTTCAACCAACATAATCAAGATTTTTGGATCGAGGACGTGGCAGAAAGCCAAGAGTCCCCTTACCAAAGGACGTTTGGGAGTCGCCCTCCAACGAATTCTCCTGCACCGGATCCTACCCGGATCCCTTACAGAGATAACTGATCAGGACCCTAACCGGGCTCCTGAAAGTTCAAGATTTAATGCCCGCCATATTATCAACAGGAGGAAATTGAAAGGGCAAGACGCAAGGACCTACCTTAACTCAAAGAGGGTGGGAAAAGAAATACTAGTTGAACCTTACCATAGCCCCCTTCGGCAAGGAGAGCACATGAGGGAGGAACCCCATTCTGCCCCCGTCATTTTCAAAACACTGTTGTCAGCTCGAATCCTGTCCTATCCGTTTCGAACCTACACAAGGTTAAGGTGCCAGCAATAAAGCCTTTTGGCGGGTCGGATGATCCAGTTGAGCACTCTCGGGACTGGCCCTTAACTGGTACACGGGCCTACCACTAGGAAGTGTGGATAGTTTCGCATC
Organism: Amaranthus tricolor; assembly: GCF_026212465.1. Lineage (NCBI taxonomy): Eukaryota > Viridiplantae > Streptophyta > Magnoliopsida > Caryophyllales > Amaranthaceae > Amaranthus > Amaranthus tricolor. The sequence continues at coordinate 35,280,093 of NC_080047.1, forward strand.
CCTAGAGTCCCTTTTCCTCAACCATTTCGTTGCCGCCAAGAGGCAAAGAAAATCCAACCTCCATTTGATGTCTGTAATACAAAGGGAGGGGGAGTCCGTTACCTCCTATATTTAGAGGTTTCACGAGGAAGTCCTATCGATACCAGGAGCTAGATGCGATCACGGTCCCTGCCTTGATCAATGGTGTCCGAACGCCTAAACTAAAATGGAAGCTCCTGGAGCACGACCTTTCTACCTACGCTGAAGCTATGGCGATAGTTCAGAGATTTATTCGAGCATCTGATATCTGTACACCTCTAGATTCTAAGAGGAAGAAGGACAAGGCGGGGAGATCACAAGAACGGACGCCTTGTAACAACCGCTTTTTTTTTAAAAAAAAAAGAAAATAATAATAAATAAATAAATAAATAAAATAAAATAAAATAGTAATAATAAATATATAAAAACAAATTTCAGAATTTTTTTTAAAAAAAAAAAGGGGGGGGGGGGGGGGGGGGGGGAGTGGGCTTTGCAAAAACTAATTCATGGTTACTCTACTTCAACTTTCTTCCCCATTAACAAATAACTTCCCATTTCTCCCTCTAAATCTTATAACTAACCTCATTTACCCACTATAAATTAAGCCAATTACCCTTAATTTATTCATATTTTATTACTCACACTCTCTTTTTCTCTTACAAACTACTTTCTCTATCTTCCAATTGCTTAAAATTCAATCAAAAAAAGGCAAGATTTTAATATTAAAGGTATGAATTTCATCTATTTGTTAGGAGTTTTCATATTCAAAACCTAAAAATTTATACTACTAATTGAAAAATACCCATCTTTTTATTTGAAAAAAAAAATATTTTCTGACCTTAGTTCTCCGGCAATACGGCAGTCACTATGATACCACCGGCGGCCACCGGAGCCACCGCCGGCTGATAGCCTTCTTCCTTCTCCCTTCTCCTTCTCTCTCTTCCTTCCCTTTCTTCTTCCTTTTCGTGGGTATCCTGGAACCCAAAACCTACCTTTCTCCTTTTTTTTATTTTTTTTTATTTCTTATATAATAATTATGATTTCATTTTTTTTCTCTCTCTTTTTCTTTAAACGTTTTAATTTTAAATCTTATAATAAAAATGAGTTAACTATGTTATTTAAATCTTTGCTCTTTTATATTACACTTATAATTTTAAATTACATGTTTAAACTTTTTTTCTTTTTAAATAAAGTATATAAAATGAAAAGGAGTCTTTTAATTAATTTATGGGTTGATTGGGGTATTAATTTGAGATATATTATTTTATCGTGTAGACAGCGAATTCGTAGACAGAGATTATTAGGAGTGTACGTCTATCTAGGATCGCGTGACAAGGTAATTCTCAAGATCCATCTAATTAGGACTATCCTGTTAGCATTATGTGCTACGTGATAATTAATGTTTTTAAATAAGATGTATATTTTATATTTTATATATTCTCAAATTGTACTTACTATTATTTTTTTCAAACTTGAATTTATAATTACTATTTTGATAAAATTTATATTATTTTTTTGATAACGAAATTAGATGCGGTTTAATTTGAAAGAGAAATATTTATAATATTATTATTTTGATGAAAGTTATATTGTTATTTTAATAATGATTTTAAATGCGATTGAATTTAAAGGAGAAATATTTATGATATTAATTCCTATTGCCACCAATTGATGTTTACTCTGCTGGCTTTGAATTATTTAGGGTGACGAGCTCTTGATGAAGTAGGTATAGTGGTAAAACCTCGGCCTACTGGCGTTCTCGTTCCCTCAAACTAATAATTGGATATATGTGTTATTAATAAATATCAATAATTAATTAGTTTATGTAATATTTTTTATATTGTTTTCATAAATTGATTTTTTTTATCATATATTACTTTCCAAATTTCATTTCAACTAAAATTATGTTTTATTTTCTTAAATAATTTTCAAACTTAATCGTTTTATGGGATGGAGTTGGAATTACTCAATTTCCTGATTTTGAGAGTTTTTCCCTTATTTTTCTTGCATTCTTATGTTGCAGGTTATTGATCACATGGGATTCGTGGAGTGAGGATGACCTAGAAACATAACTTTTATTAGAGTCGTATTTCAGTTTAAATTTTACTTTAATTAAGTTGTTTAAATTTTATATGGACATAGATTGCGTTTCAGTCTTTTCTTATTTTGTAAGACCCTTTGTTGGATTTAAAGTTATTAAGTTATTTCTTAGTCGTCAAGCCTTACATTTATTTTATTAGAAATAGATGTGGCGGTAACACGCCCATGTTTTTCATTAAAGGTGTTTTCAAAAGTTCAACCTAATCTGAGGGTGTTACACGCCTAACCGGCGCAACTCAAACTCCTACGGGAGGGAGAGGTTCTGCACGTCGATGGGACCTCCTCGGGATAAAGGTAGGAGATAGGCCCAGGCACAAGCTTACCCTACTTACGAAGCCAGGGATAACGGGGAATCCTGTTTCAATAGGAGCCAGAAGGATATGTTCTATTCGGTTAGGGAGCAATTGCCCATCCCTTCTAAGGTTTCAGCGTCCCAGAATAGGAGAAACATGGATTTATGGGGCGAGTACAACAGAGAACACGTCTACACTTTGTCTCAATGCCGCGAATTGAAGAAAGTCCTCGATAGATTGGCCGATGAAGGGAAGCTAGATAGATATCTAAAACGTGACAACAACCGACCTCGAGGTCGCCGAGAAGATCATCGCTAGAGAAATACAAGGAGATCAAACGAAACTGATCAACAGTCCGAGGCCACTGAAGGTATAATTCATATGATATCAGGGGGATATTCAGAATACTACCCCAGTAAGCGTTTAATCAAAGATAGCGTTCATACACTGAAATCTATGACAGCTGAAGACAAACGGGCCGTAGATGGACCGAATGATATTCGGAGAAGTTAGTCAGCCAATTCAACATCCCTATTCGGACCCCATTGTACTTACCATCAAGGTGGGTCTCATGAACATCAGGAGGGTCCTGGTAGATACTGGCAGCATGGTGGCCTGATAACTATGGATTGTTTGAAACAAGCTCAAATACGGCCACGAGCACCTAGAGAAGCTAGAACGGCCGCTGATCGGATTTGGAGGAAGCAGAGTCTGCCCATCCGGCACTATAGTTCTACCATCCAGGTTTGGAGACAAGGAAAATGGCCGAACCTTGCCGGTTCGCTTCACTGTAGTGGACATTCCTTTTCCATACAACATTATTATGGGTCTTCCCCTCATCAATAAAGTTAAAGCCGTCATATCCACACACCAGCTGCTCATCCAGTATGAAAAGGACGATGGCAAGGTTGGAATTTTGTATGGGGATCAAAAGATCTCAAGAGAATGTCAGGTCAATTCGCTCAAAATGGGGATTGAGAGCAATGAGCATGAGAATGAAAGTCGGAAGAGAAAGGCGGAGCAGGTGGAGTCGGTTTTACATGTGGCCGATGATGACACTCGTAAAATGATTCGAACTGAGCCCGTAGAAGGATATGAAGAAGTAGCAATTCGAGGCGCAGAAAAAATACGTATTGGCAGGAATTTAGTCGGACCCTAAGGGAAGACCTAATAGCTGTCATTCGGCAATACCGAGAGGTGTTTGCCTATGCCGTCGAAGAAATACCGGGAATTCCAACCGAGGTAGCTTCACATCACCTCGACATCAAATCCGGCTACAAGCCGGTGAAGCAGAAATTACGACATCAGGGTGCAAAGAGAGCACGAGCCGGTAAAGAAGAAGTTGATCGGCTGCAAGTATTTGGAATGGTTAGCTAACGTGGTCCTTATGAAGAAGCCATCCGGGAAGTGGAGAATGTGTGTGGACTTTACAGATTTGAACAAAACCTGCCTGAAAGATGATTATCTGCTACGCAAGTTAGACAAGTTGGTTGATTCTACTGTCGGCCACGCTTTGTAGAGTTTCATGGATGCCAAAGCCGGATATCACCAAATCCCAAGCCGCGGGAGATAGGACGCACACCGCCTTTATCACCCCAATGGGAGTTTATTGCTACATGGTAATGTCTTTCGGCCTAAAAAATGCGGGGGCAACTTACCAACGGATGGTTAATAAGATATTCAAGGATCAAATCGGCCGAAATTTGGAAGTGAACATTGATGACATGATAGCCAAGAGCAAAAGGGTCGAGGATCAAGCCGAACACCTTCGCGAGACGTTTGAAACCCTCCTCGCCAACAGAATGCGCCTTAATCCTGAGGATTGTGTTTTCGGGGTCATCGGCGGGAAATGCCTCGGCTTCGTCGTTGATGAAAGAGGAATCGAGGCTAATCCGGACAAGATACAAGCCATCCTGGCAATAAAGTCTCCTAGAACTGTCAAGGAGGTGCAACGCCTCACCGGCTGCATCGCAACTTTGAGCTGTTTTATGTCAAAATCGGCTGATCGTTGTTCAACATTCTTCCATGTTCTAAAGCAAACTAATTTCAAATGGGATGAAGAAGCCGAAAAAACGTTTATTGAACTGAAGAAATTCCTTGCCGAAGTGCCCAAGCTCGTTTCGCCATTGCCGGGCGAAATTTTGTATCTATATGTATCCATTTCTGACTATTCATTGAGTGCGGTGCTGGTGGCGGAAAGACACAAACAACAATATCTCATTTACTATATTAGCCACGCATTCCGCAGCTCTGAGTCCCGCTATAGTCCAATTGAAAAATCACTCTTCGCTTTGCTCATGGCCAGTTGAAAGGTTAAGCCATACTTCTAGTCACACCCCATTATTGTGCGAACCTCTCAACCCATGAGAAAGCTGCTGGAAAGCAAAAATTAATCGGCCCGTGTCGCAGACAGGGCCAATCAACTGGCCGATTATGGTATTGAATATGAACCTAGAACGACCATCAAGGCGCAAGCACTGGCGGATTTCATTGTAGAGATGACCGAATCGATGGAAGGAGTTCCCTTGGAAGAAGCATGGAAATTGTACGTCAATGGATCCTCCACCCGCCTCTGCTCCGGAGCGGGACTATTAATTATCTCTCCCAATGGTGCTAGACTAGAACATGCAGTGCGATTCAACTTCTCGGCCACCAACACCGAGGCCGAGTACAAAGCCTTGCTATTAGGAATAGGAATATGCCTTGCATCCGGTGCAAAAAAGGTTGTTGCACATACGGACTCGCAACTGATCGCAGGACATGTGAATGGCGATTATGAAGCGAAGAATGATAGCATGAAGTTGTACCTCGCCAAGGTATGGGAAGCGATAGCAAAATTTAACTCGGTGGTAATTCTTCACATTCCTAGATTCGAGAATGCATAAGTCGATGCCTTGTCGAGGTTGGCGAGTTCAGACATAAATGACAACCCACGGAGTATAATTTGGGAAATACTACCAAGCCCGAGCATCAACGCCTTTATAAAGGGAGTGAATCGGACTGATTCTTGGATGGATCCTTACATAGTGCTTCTAAGAGACAAATAGCTACCAGAGGACCCTGAGCTAGGGCCGATCATCATGATAAAGGCGAAATGGTTTGAATGGTATGATGGGGCGCTGTATAAGAACTCTTACACTCACCCCCTCCTCAAGTGCGTAACCCCGACCGAAGGGAATTACATTCTGTGCGAGATACATGAAGGGGCATGTGGCACACATCAAGGGATACAGACCCTGATTGGGAAGACTTTGAGGAGTGGGTACTATTGGCCTAGTCTCAAGGCCAACGCCGAAAAGTTGGTTAAGACTTGTGAAAAGTGCTAGTTTTATGGAGAGGTGCCTCACCGGCCCACCAATTATCTTTTTCCGATTCAAGCCATCCCGCCCTTTGATCAGTGGGGAATCGACCTTCTGGCTCCCTTCCCTCCGGCCAGTGGACAACGAAGATTTGTAGTGGTTGCCATACACTACTTCACGAAGTATGTTGAAGCTGAGGCCCTTAACACCATCTCAGACAAACAGATATGCCAGTCACTAGTGGAAAAAACCTCGTTTGCTGCGGTTTTTTGGCCATTTTTTGCTGCGATTTTGGCCTCCAGCAATAGTGATAGCAGCAAATGTCCTACTTAAAATGCTGCGCTTAAAAACCGCAGCAAATAAGAGCATTATTTGCTGCGGTCATAGGCAAAATCGCAGCAAATAAGGAGGGGTATTTGCTGCGGTCAGGGGCATAACCGCAGCAAATAAGTGGCATTATAAGTACATCAAAGCCAAAGAATACAAAACAAATCAAGAATATACTTAATAATTTCAAAACTCACCACAGCATCAGCAACCTTCTTCGTTCCCGGATCATTAATGGTAAATTTACCACTTGCATCTCGGGAATGAAGCCCGCAATACCAATCACGCACCCGATCTCCAGCAGGAGTATTCACGGATGCGGAGGTAGTCGTAGATGAGGGCGTCGATGAACTTTGATTGGGGTATAAACCCGCATCCACCCACTCTTTTCGGACCTCATCGTACGTTTTCTGGCCTAAGCGATGGTAAAACTTCCTTTTGCTTGCATTAGTTTAATGACTGAATCAAAAGAAGTAAATTCAAATTGGTAAACTATAATATAATATGAAATACTTACAACTTCTATGGGAGTTGTTCTTTTGGCAACAAAGACCTCCCAATCCCTCTTTGATATGTGCCCCCATATTTCGTAGGGCATCTTCGAAGGTGATTGTTCTCCACCTTCGTTTCCCGTTTTGACCTTTTTGGTCGTACGGGCACGCGTCTTCGTAATCCAGCCAGTTACTAGCTTGGATTTGAAATCTCTGAATCTTTCAGCAACAGCTGAAAGAAACACATTCTTCTTGTCCTCATCGCTCTCAATGTGGAAAAGATTCTACAAAAAAAATTTATATTTATTACTGTCAATCAAATTAATTTTAAAATGAAAATAAATTAGTAAAAATAGTAAAGTTGCTTACCACAGTATCATTCCATAGAGAGTTCTTCAAACCCTCTGGAACCTCGTTCCATGCGTGCAATATGGTAAGCTTGCGGATACATAGACCCACTTGTTTTCCATATTGCCTACGCCATTTTCCGCAGGGTTGACCCAATGCATTGTATTCCAAATGCATGGGTTTTGTGACTTTGAGGTTTTTCGTAGGACCTCGCCCTTTTCTTTTCTTACTAGTAGTGGGAGCATTCATTGGTGGGGCGTCTTCAGTTTCAAAATCATTGTCAATCAGTGGAGCGTCTTCAGCCATACGCTCGTATCTCACAATTTGGTCTTCTTCGCTGTCATAACTACGATGCTCATCATTATCCGAGGTCTCAATCTCGGGGACAATTTCGTCTCTGAATATATGCATTGTATATCAGTACCTGAAAGAGTATGAATAGAAATATATTAGAACATAAGCTAAGTAATATTAAGAATATGACTAAAAACCAACTGACACTATCTATCTTTGATACATTGCCACAACTGACACATGGGCCATAAAAACCAACTCCCCCCGTCCTAACTTGATGTTCAACCGCAATACTACAAAATTCTAATACGCCATCAACAAATTCTGACGATTCAATGCTTCCATACATCCAAGAACGATCTTTTGTCATCCTAATTAGTGCGATTAATTAATTTAAAACAAAATTAATACACAAATTTTAAACATATATACTTATTTCTAACAAACATATTTAACCCTAAAAAATATACTTTGAATAATTAACATTGTATAACCTTAGAAATATAACATTCAAAATATAAATAATAAAAATAAATCATTTAACATTACAAATATAAGTATTCTAATTCTAATAATTAAAGACAAGTATAACTTAAGAAGACCACCATATTTCATAACTTAAGAAGAGATTTTGGTAATCTTAGTGTGGACTCTAAAGAAAATATTAATAATCACTACACAAGAGTAACAAATGTAGTCAATTTAGTAAAAATGAATAGAGATGAGATTAAAGAGGATGATGTTGTCAATAAAATCTTAAGCAATAGTAAAGTCGGTGTGAATGAAAACACAATAGACTTATCAAGGTAAAATAGTAAACATAAGAACAAAGATGAGTTTTGAAGATGAATACACAATAGACTTATCAAGGTAAAATCTAATGCATTTATTCAATGCTTATTGAAATTAAAAAGAGAAATAATACCTTAATTCGTGAGTTTTGAAGATGAACAAGCAAATGCCTTTGGTTTCAAACGGTTTTGAAGAATGAACACAGTAGAACAACAGTAGAACAGCAGATGAACAAGCAAATGCACGAAACAAGCATACGTTTGTGAACAAGAAGTTTGATTTCTGGGTTTGTGAATGAAAATGAAGATGAACACAGTAGAACAGCAGCAAGGATTTACGTTTTTCAATGGGTTCGTTTGAGAGAAAAGCAAAGTTATACGTATTTGTGAAGGGTTTAGTGAAAAATGAAACTGATGATGGCGCGCTGGTTTTCGATTAAAATTCCAACGGTCATTTGCTGCGGTTAAGAGGAAACCGGAGCAATTAAGAAATTGTGAAGGTTTATTTGCTGCGGTTCAAACAAAACCGGAGCAATCAAAGCATTTGTGAAGAGTTATTTGCTGCGGTTATGCTTGAACCGCAGCAATTAATGTGTTTGTGAAGCGTATTTGCTGCGGTCACATGGTAAACCGCAGCAATTAATGTTTTTTTTTTCTAATTCATTTTCCTATTTATTGCTGCGAATATACAAAAACCGCAGCAAATACTTTTTTTTCCACTAGTGAGTTTATATGGAGGAACATAATCACTCGGTATGGCGTCCCACAAGTCATAATTTCCGACAATGGCCGGCAGTTTAACAGTGCCGCGACCAGAGAATACTGCAGCCGTTTCAACATTCAGATCAGGTTCACGTTTATTGCCCGCCCCCAGACGAATGGGCAGGTGGAGTCCGAAAATAAGTCAATACTCAATGGCATCAAGAAAAAGTTAGAAGGAAGCCGTGGTAATTGGGTGGAAGAGCTACCGGGGGTGCTCTGGGCTAGTCGGACCACAATCAAGGAAGCCACTGGCCACACGCCTTTCTCTCTGGTATTTGGCACCGAAGCTGTCCTCCCGGTCGAAGTAGGCATCGCCTCTACCCGAATAACTTACTACGATCAATATAGCAACGATCAAGATAAGCCGATCAACCTTGACCTACTCCCGGAAACAAGAGGAAATGCCCTCCTCAAAGCCATCGCGCAAAAACAAAAAATGATAAGGCAATTTAACAAAAGAGTAAAACCAAGGGGGTTTCAAGCCGGTGATCTTGTGCTTAGAAAAGTCAAAGCAACAGGAAAGATTGTGGAAAGGGAAAGCTCGAGAAAACATGGGAAGGCCCTTTCAAGATCACTCGTGTGATTAGACCGGGAACATACGAGCTAGAGGACAACGGAAAACCCTTGCCTAGATCGTGGAATTCAGACCATTTGAAGAAATTCTATGTTTTAGTTTAAATTGTTAGATGCTTTAAGTTTTAGCGGCAAATTTCTGGTCCTATTCGCACAATTGTAAGTCGGATCTCATTATCGGCACTCCATTTTGTAATTTTCCCTTCTAAGAGATGCTTAGGGGGGCAAGTCGGACTACGGAGTGTAAGTTGAAAGCAACGATGAACATTTCAAACCAGTAATCGGCAAAGCATGGAACATAAAACAAATATTCATTAAGATAGATTGTTATACAAATCAGCCGTGGCCCGGAAATTGTTTTTGAAAATGGGTACAAGAGGACCGTAGTCCACCAATCTAACTACTTAACAAATCATTCTTCAAATAACTCCTCCATACTGAACAGCGACTCCAGCTGCTCCTCACCGGGGGCTGACCCCTCACCCCCTGAAGTTGTCGGCGAAGTCGGGGAGTCTGAAGTACGGGGGAGCAAGGGAGTGACGGCAATAGGAGAAGATGAGGGGGTTACCAGCCTTGAGGGGATAGAGATGTTGTAGTGTGCAAAGTCGACATCCCTAAACCTAGCCTCGACCTCCCCCGGAAGCACCTTCTCCCATGCCTCCTTGTCAGCGGCATCTTCTTCATCAGGCCCCACCTCTTCAATCGCTTTAAGCTCCTCGGTGGCCTGATGAGTTGCCCTATCATATTCGGCATCTGCGGCGCTGAACAAGGTTCCCAGTTAGGAGTTGCCTTCAACTTTTCGTGAGCATATTCGAACATCAGCTCCTTCACCCGCATGCCTTGACCGACAGTGTCAGCCCCCAGCCGGGCCACGAACTGCTTGACCTCTTCGGTCTCCATCCACTCTTTGGCAATTTTCTTCTTCAAAGATAGCTGCTTCTCACGAACAAGCATGGCCTCCTTTAGAAACCGGCACTTCTCGCGCATGCCCTCGAGGGAGTGGTGGAGACCTTTGTTCTCCCAGGTTAGGTTCATGATCTGATTATTTCACAATCAATTTCCTGTTCAGCTTGTGGATCCTTTTCTTAGCCACTCGAAGATCGACATTCATTACCTTTGACCCGAGTGCAGTGGTGATTTCGTACTACATCCGAATATTCATCTACAAAACAGTTTGAAATTAGAAAGGAATCGGACGTTTGAGATTCGATAAACACTTAAAATCATAGCAAGTACCTCTGCTTGGAGGGCAAGCAGCTCGTTAACCCTTGTTTTTGCAGGAACAGAAGCCAGCTGGGCCGAATCCTTGTCGCCCACCAGCTGACCCATCGCCCTTCTCCACCTCACCCTAAACTCTTTGGGTGAGAGATCGGAGAAGGGGGAGTCAGAGCTGAATACCACGCCAGTATACCGACGGGTTATTTCATACTCCGACTCATCTGGCGAGGGCGCCGATGTCTCCTTCGACCCACCTACGGCCTTCCCTTTGCCTTTGTCTCCATTTGGCGGGAACGCCTTCTGTCTCTTGGGTGGCTGGGTCGAAGGAGAGGCGCTTCTCTCCCGGGCTGACCCACTGGGTGTGGGTTGAGAAGTTTCCTCCGACAACTTCTTATTTTTCCCGTCCTGGCAATAGCAGAATATTAGCAAGCAAAAAGATCAAACGACTAGGACTCTAAATGAAGTCCCCATTACCGTTGGAGGAGGAGGAAGAGGGGATTTGTCCATTTGAGCCTTTCTCTTACGAGATTCGGCCATCATCTGGGAAAAATTGAGAGAATTCATGATCTCGGGATACTTCTTTTGTAATTCCTCGAATGCTACAACTACAAAAGAAAGAATTGGGGTCACAAGCCGAGTACATAAAGAACAATCATTAGGGACTTCAACTCACCCTGATGATACTTCGGACTAAGGTGGTTTAAGTTCACCACAAAGCCCCTTTGAACCAAAACCGGCGTAAAGCCTCTTAGTTCTACTTTCTTAGTAGCATGCTCTATAACAAAAAATTCCTCTAAGTTACATTGGGGAACATTATTGTTGAATTGGAAGTTAGGCTGTTCATCGTGACTTGTCTTGACAGGCCATGGATCGGCTCTATACTAAAAGATGAAGTCATTTTTGAAATGCTTCATGCTATCTCTCGATCCCTCAACGATAAAAAAAATCCCCACCTATGTTGGAAGGTTACCCAACCTAGGCCTTGAGCCGCTGTACATCTCCTAAGTCTAAATATGTACCTAAACGCCGTTAGAGTCGGCTCTACCTCTATAGCTATTGAAATCATTATAAAGCCTATAATACAACCCCAACCATTGGGGTACAACTCGGACACCGGAATGTTGTAGGAGTTGAGAACCTCTATGGCTAAGGGATGGAGAGGAAACCTCAAACCCGTCTCCATGGCATCCATGTAAACGCCGATGCACCCTTCGGGCACATGCTTGATGTTGTCTTTCTTCCCCAGCTTCATCAAGGAGTACTCATCCGGTAAAGCCCAGCGTTCCCTTACCAAGGACAAGTCCTTGTCCAAGGTTGTACTCCAGGTTGGCCGAATAAAATAATTCAAGGGACCAGAGCCGGGACAATACTTCGGCCCGTCATAGTGGGGGTTCTGACCCAAATTCACTGACTTCCCTGTTGAAGTAGGCGCCATTCTGATAGCAACTCTTGGATACGGCCTGTAGGAGGGGTGGGGGGAACGACCGTTATACCCACTAAACTACAAGGATCAATCTCAAAACGCCCGGGGGGAAAAGCTATTGTGGGTTCCCAACGAAAAGGGTGCAAAGTTTCCGGATAATATATGGGAGAGTCCATACACAACTCATTTATATCTTTCTCAGTGGCATATTTATATACGGCCAAAAAATCATTGTGTACATTAATATCTTCAAAGTTAAATCGTGCAAAAGAATAGTCGGCCATTATTTTTATACAAAGCCTAAAAAAAGAAACGTACCTGAGACTGGAGTTCTGGAACGAAAGAAGGCTTGGAAATTGGGAATTCCTGGAAAATCTTAAGAAATGCTATCGAAAACAAGATAAAGAAATGAGGGAAATGAGCTCAAGTCCCACATTTATAGGGAAAAGATGGTGAACAGTAAAAGTGGACACAGTTACCCATGTTAAAATTGTCATCACTCTATTCGGCCCCTTCCTTAGATGGACTCCAATGGGGTCCGTATTACGTTTCTGACATGGGGCTTATTAGACCCAAGTGTTTTCAAGCTCGGGGCTCATTAGCCCCTCTCGTTGGCTGACTCGGACTCCCCATAGGAAGGGGAGTCCCCTCTTATTCGGCACCCTGCTACATTCGGTAGGTGCCTCGCCCTATTCGCCCCTTCCTTGGATGGACTCCAATGGGGTCCGTATTATGTTTCTGACTTGGGGCTCATTAGCCCAAGTGTTAATTCAAACTGAGGGCTTATTAGCCCCTTAAATCACCTGACTCGGACTCCTCAGAGAAGGAGGAGTCCCCTATTAGGCCAATTATGTATTCAGACTCGCTTGGGAAGCAGGAGTCTCCTATTCGGCCAGTTATGTATTCGTACTCCTCAGGGAAGGAGGAGTCCCCTATTCGGCCAATTATGTATTCGGACTCCTCAGGGAAGGAGGAGTCTCATATTCGGCTAGTTTTGTATTCGAACTCCTCAGGGAAGGAGGAGTCCCCTATTTGGCCAGTTATGTACTCGGACTCCCCTGGGAAGGAGGAGTCTCCTATTCGGCCAGTTATGTATTCGGACTCCTCATGAAAGGAGGGGTCTCCTATTCGGCCAGTTATGTATTCGGACTCCTCAGGGAAGAAGGGGTCTCCTATTCGGCCAG
>NC_080047.1:35306280-35383780 GCF_026212465.1 Amaranthus tricolor
TAGTTAGTGATATCACGCTACAAAGGTATATCATTTCGTCCCAATATTTACTTATTTCATTTCATGTCGATAACTAGATTATAGATAATATTTTAATTTTCCGCATGTTAAAAGTTAATAGTGTTAGAACTTTAAACCGGAAGATTATTTACTTATTTCATTTCATGTCAATAATTTGTGATTAATTCTTAATCTATAAGTTAAAACATAGTCAAGTTAGATCTTGTTTGATTTGTCTCGGAGCAAAGAATATTAATGTTAAAATTTTATAATTTTTTATTATATATAATTAAAGACATTAAAAATTAAATTAGTGTATTGGACTATGTAAAAAAACATAATATTGATTTGAATGAGCATAGGTGAACGGCAAGGATTGATCGGATAATTGAAAAATGACATGAACTCAAGTCTCAAAGTATAGTAAGTTAATTAACTCAATTTATATCAAAAAGTTAATCTAAGGGAAATGTGAGATACACCTCATAACCAAACCAAATGGTAGACGTAAGAGAGTAAAAAGTCATAGGGCATCATAAAGGATTTTAGAATGAGAAGGGTGAAAATGATTTTTGTTTGATTTTGTTTGGTTACTATATATTCAAAAAATGATATTATGTTATAAATTAAGAATATTTTAAAAATTATTTCATAGTTACCTTTCTGTGAACATAGTTACTTTTACAATTGTGAGTTTTTGGCTCAATCGTGACAATAAATTTTTTTTTTATTTTAGTGAAATCAAGGGTGTAGAATCCTTCTTACCCTTCTCATTTTCGACCCCTTTACAATGGATCCCTCCCATATATATATATATATATATATATATATATATATATATATATATATATATATATATATATATATATATATATATATATATATATATATATATATATATATATATATATAGTTAATTTTATGAAAGTATACGATTAGACGATTTTAACAAGATCTCACTTGACTATATTTTTTTTATACATTAGCCGTGATATACAAAATAAATTTTAAACATGAATAGTGACGATAAACGTAATGTAGCAAGTATTTCAGAATAGAGAAAGTACTTAAGAAAATCTTATAACTTTGCAATTTTTATTTTAAATAACGATTTCATTAATTTCTTTAATCCTTATTAAAATATAATAGTAGTTTCTAATTTTCTTTTGCTTTTTAGTTTTATCTATATAATTTAATTATTCTCACAATTTTCTTGATAATGTATGTAATGGCATGCGGTTGTAATCTCTTATCCCTTAGAGCATCCTTACTCATGACCCAAAAAAAAGGTCATCTTATTATTTCACAATTTTTCTCTCTCCTAAAATTTCATCTTTCAACCTAATTTTATTAACAATGATCCCTTTTGAAAGGTCATCATCCTCTCTTTCTTACTTTTTTCTACCCCACCATAATTTCTCTCTCTTAATTTATCTAACATTTATCTTTATTTTTTTTATAATAATACTTTCATGTACAAAGTTAATATAATTTTTTATTTGATTGAAATAGATCTACTATTTTATAATTTAAAAAAATTATTCTTTTAATAAAAATAATATTTTTTAATAAATATAAATATAAATGTAATTTTTAATAAATATTTTTTAATATTTAAGAAAAATTCGTTAACTTCAAATAAATATTACAATACACATACATAAAATAAATACACAAATTAAAAAAACTAAAATTTTAAATGATACATTAATTGCGGTTCTCTCCAAACTTTTGCCAGATATAATATAATATAATGCATGCCAAAAGGTGATGGAAAGGAAAAGACTAATGCATGCCAAAAAGGTGATGGAAATGAGAAGACTAATGCGTGCCAAAAGGTGAGGGAAAGGAAAAGACTAATGCATGCTAAAAGGTGATAGAAATGAGAAGACTAATGCATGAAAACCTTACATAATTAAAACATCTTTTTAAGACATTACATAATTAAAACATCATTTTTAAACATTACATAATTAAACCATCTTTAAAAACAATACATAATTAAAACATAATTAAGACATTACACAATTAAAATATCTACTGACGATTGTAATTCTGAAGGTATTGTCCAAGTTGAACCATCATATCAGCTTCCCATGGCTGAATAGTTTCCTTTTTGCTTAATGATTCATAGATCTCCCAATTCATTCGATATTCTTCCACTTGAAGTTGTTTTTGTTTTCGGGCTTCTTTTTGTTTTTGAAGTTCTGTCTTCTCTTTCATTATTTCTGAATTAAGTCGAAGACTCTCTCCAAATGCACTCAAAGTTGTTGATCCTCCTTGAGGTTCACTTGTTGGTGTTTCAGAATCTTCTTTTGTCCTTGATCTTTTTCCACTACTTTTACTACTAACATCACCAGTTGGTTGTTGATCCAATTGTTTTTTTGATTAGTTTTTACCACTTGCTTCCACTTGCTATACTTTCTTAAAATTTTTCATTGCTCAATCAAGTTAAAGTTACCGTGTTTTCTTTGATGGATTAAATGCGCTTCTTTAAGCACATCTTCGTCTGTCGTGCCACTCTTCTTCCTCCTAAGAGCCTCATTATAACTTTCAGACCACTTCAAACATGCTGGAGCAACTCTACCCCAACGACATTTAAGCATGTCAGCGGTTCTTCGTGGGATCAGATGGGGTCGTTCCATCCTCGCTGCTTCATAAGCTTCCTTAACTTTCTGCCACCTCACTCTTATCTTTTGGTTGGTGCTCACAATTGGATTTGTACTTGTGTTCATGACTGAACACATAAGAGCAATATCTTCAATCAAATCCCAACTTTTCTTTGAAGGTATAGGGGCTTCCTCATTATTATTAGGTAGCTGTTGAGATGGTTGAACCAATTGAGTGAAGCTCGGTGGTGAACCAAATTGTGAAACTAGATCTTGAAATGATGGTTGGGTGTAAAGACTAGCATCAACATGATGAACATAATTTCTTCCATCTTCACCATATTGATCATCTTGATCATTTCCTTCATTTTCATCATCATCATCATCATCATCATACTCCATCTCATTTTCGTCTAAACTTTCACCCCTTATTGGAGTTGAATAGATATCAATATTAGAGTTGACGTTGTGAGATTGATGATGGTGGTGAAACATAGTTTGAGAATTTTGGGTATTTTGAGGAATATAATAAGATGAATTTGGGATATTTTGAGAAATATAGTAAGAAGAATTTGGAGTATTTTTAGAAAATGGAGGATTTAACGGAGGATTTTGATACTGAATTTGAGCACTTTGATTGTTAGAAGATTTTTTTCTTGGTTTTTTTTTACATGGATTTCTTCCATAATTTGGGTTATTTAAATCCATATTTTTTTTTGGGATTTTTGAAATGATTAATTTGGTATTTTTTTAACCAA
This sequence comes from Amaranthus tricolor, assembly GCF_026212465.1. NCBI lineage: Eukaryota > Viridiplantae > Streptophyta > Magnoliopsida > Caryophyllales > Amaranthaceae > Amaranthus > Amaranthus tricolor. The sequence goes on from NC_080047.1 coordinate 35,309,648, forward strand.
AAAAAGTAGGAAAATAAGAACAAAATATGTAAAAATAAAATTATATAAAAAAATATCAATATGGGTCTCATTTTATAGATCTCGAAAAAATATGACCGTTGGTATAATTTTTTTTAAAAAAAATTAATTAAATTCGAAAATAGCCGTTAATTACAAAAATGGCTATTTTTTTGGCAACAATCAGAAAGCAGCAAGTGGCATGCAGGCAGGTGGCGTGTCAGGAAGTAGTAGGCTGCCATTTTCCAACAGCCAATCAAAGAGCGACACATGGCATAATTTTTTTTAAAAAAAGGGGTGACCGTTCACATGAACGGGTCACATGTTGACCCATTTGGCCAACCTCTTTCCCAACCCACCCAATATTAGGTCACCATTAATTAGGTTTTTATCTTATTTGGTCATGTGATCTCTCAATAGATCACCAAAATAGATGCTCTTAGAGACAAAAAAATTTTAATGTCGTTTTAAACATATAATTTTTTTAAAAAAAAACCCATATTCTTGTCTCGATCTCATTAATAGTACTTAACTAGATTTTGGGTGACAAGATGCAAATCCCCTCTTTTAATAAATTATTATTGCAATTGGTATGTCCTCTAGATGAGTATATTTTCTAAAGAAAGGAATATTATTTTAAACTTCAACATTAGTGGATTAAGCTAAGTGTATTTTGTTGCGGATTTACTATTGAGGAGTTTGAAGATGAGAGATAAGTATGTAACATTTAACATGTATGGTCCTATGATATGGCTCGTGGAGGCATGGACCTATTTTATTATCACCACAAAACAATCGGATGATAATGTGAAATTTAACAATGTTTGAATTATCTAGAAATATGAAATGGCTAGAATTATATCTTCAAAAATTGCCTGCGGGAAAAACATCAAGCTAATAAATTTTAGAAAAACCCAAAACAAAAAAACTCAATAGTATGTCTTGATACTGTCTCATCAAATTATGTCAAATATATTGTCGAGTGATGTAAGAGTGCATAATATGTTGAGGGTGTTTGTCAAACAGCTTGTAGTTGGTAGTGGATAGATAATTACAGTGTCTAATTTGACAAGTTGATTTTATAAACTGATTTGACCAGTTGATTTTAAACTTGTTGCTATTAGCAACTTATTTAAAATCAGCTTATTCATATCAATAAACTATTTCAACCAGCTAATTCATCAAATATTAGTATTGACTGATTTGACCACTCAACCCTCTATTCGTATCAAAATAAGCTAAAATTGCTAAATATACTATCAATACAAAAAACAGCAACTTTCCAACTGCCCTAAACAGTCGGAAATTAGTCGGTATAGAGCTATACCGACTGATTTCCGACTAGGTTGGGATAGTCGGTTCAGAATGGTCAGAATTTCATTTTAATAGGAAAACATTTACTACCACTAGGTTGCTCAGAAAAAAAAAATTAACTGAATGAATGTGCCATGTCATACCAACGTGGAACCCACAAGGCACCCACGTCACGCCAAACACCTCAACAATCAGCTTACACACAAATGTCTTGGGAAAAAATCAAACCCAAGACCTCATGGATATTACATCCACACTCCAATTAATAGGCTATCTGTTAATTAGTGATATACTAAGCTATGTTATTGAACTTATAACATAATTAACACTCCTACCACTTTATTATTATTATTATTATTATTATTATTATTATTATTATTATTATTATTATTATTATTATTATTATTATTATTATTATTATTATTATTTTTCTTACTATTATTATTATTATTATTATTATTATTATTATTATTATTATTATTATTATTATTATTATTATTATTATTATTTAATAATAATTCCATTTCATAAAAAAAGACTTTACAAACAGTTGGTAGGGAGCCGAGCAACAAGCTGAGCACCCACACTCTTTTGAATACAAAAAGCTAGTCTGTGAAAAATGTATGCCCTAGACATGGTGCTGCCTGAGTTGCTCACGGAAAAAGAATCAATTCTTGCTAACAAGTCGAAAGCATCTTCACCCAACTCTCCAAAGGTGGAAAAAGCGAACGGGGTGAATTTGTAACCATTCTCTTTACACTTCGCAGTGTATTTCTTCCTCTTTCGTTTTGCAACATTGGCTAAAGAAGCACCAGGGTCCCATGACGTGACTCCTGTGCCAGAAAAGGGCGAGCCTCCAGTGACATCCACACATGCGTCTTTACCATGTAGCCAATTAAATAGAAGGATCTCTAAGATCTTTCCCTGCCTCTAAATAGAACCCCAACGGTGCCTCCTTACGAATTGAAATCCCCGCGTTGCAACAAATATCTACAAGCATATCCCAAACCAAATTGTGTCGAAACTTCACGCCAATCTCGCTAGCGCAATGTACAGCGTGGTCCTCCCATTTATCCATTTTGGGATTGTTGCAGCTTGAGCATATACGACATTCAGCGAATAAGGGCATAGCTAGCAGATAACACAAGACAGCCTGATATTGGCGATGGTTCATTTTCTGCCCCAAGCCTTCGATAGAGATTGTGAGCAGAAAGTCTTAGGTGTGAGGTTCCCGAGTAGAGCTAAGAATGGCAACTTGTCTTGGGGTGAGCCTGTAACTAGACGTAAGGCTTTTCTCAACAACATTATAATAAGCCCCTGCCAACTTTTACATCATATGGGGGGCAAGGGGCTCATCGTTGAGAGAAACAACGTTGGAGCCACAAAGAACTTGAAAGAGACCAATAGCACGTTCAAAAGTAGGACCCAGGAAGGAAATATCATTTTTAGCTAAGAACTTAGCTTGAAGCGAACTGGTTTGAAGGCGAGAAGCAAAAAAAGCGTAGTTAATAACATCGCCTGCCGAGTAGATGCCAAGGCCACCCATCTTAATCGGGAAGGTGGCTAACCTCCATTGCCAATCTCCAAAGCCCGACCCAGAGGCTGTAACAATCTTCTCCAAAGAAGAGAGCAGATATGTAAGGCCTTGGCGACCATAAGGGTGTCTCCAACAATAGTGCCATCATCAAGATACCAAGCCTGGAGGTTAAGCTTATATAACTGATGAATTTTCAAGACCAAGGGGTGCAAAATAAGGGAAAAAAAGAAAAGGGCCTAAAGGGTCCCCTTATTGAATACCCTAACAGGACCAGAGAATATAGTTACCATAATAAAGTCGGGCAGGTTGGGAATAACAAAACTCCACCTAAGGGGCAAGGGAAGGGCACTGCATCCTTATTTCAGACAACATGACACCCTGGTTAACTAAGTTGAAAGCATTTTGAAAATCCACTAAGAGCATGGAGAAACCAACAACGTCACCTTTGCATTTAACAAGCCGATTAACAGAATGAAGAATAGCCTCACCACCCCCTTGTGTGCCGACCCCAAACTGAAAATCTTCAAAATAGGTGTGCAAGGTTTTCCCAACAACCGAAACCCTAACCTTAGAAACAAGCTGCCACCATACCGTACCAACTACAATAAGGTGAATATCACCTCCAGGCTTAACCAACGAGGTAAGCGGTGCACTTGCTATAAAACCCCTCAGCATGCTAGGACACTTACCACCCAAAAGCAGGTTAACAACCTTAATGATAGAGCACAACAAGGAGTCTGCAATAGCTGACGCCGCACCTCCTAGCTTGTCCTTAAGATGTTGAGCTCGAAGCCCATCCCTGCCACATGAGGTACCCTTAGGAAAACTATGTATCATCCTTAGCACTTCATCTTTGGACACTGAGAGAGCTTCCTCATTACAAGGAATAGAGGGTAGAATCGGAGCGGGCGCAAAAGGGTGCTTCGATTCAAGAGCCTGAAGGGTGTCCGGGGAAAGGGGTGTCACACCAGAAGAGGACAACACGTTGATGGCGGCAGAGAAATGACTTGCATTGATACAAATTAGAGTCTTCCAGGCTACTGACTTTCTTAGCACTAGCAGATGGAGGAGGTGCCTCAGCTAGACGGTAACATTTCAAAATTTTAAAAATAAATTATTTTTATTACGTTAGAAATAAAAGTATTTCAAAATGAAGAAAAGATAAAAGTAGTTTTCTCTTGGTTACATAACGAGTACTCTCTCAATTTTCATATGTTCTTCTCAAATAGAATTTACGAATTTTAGTGTCAGCTTTGACTATGATTTCTCATCAATTTATAAGAAAAAATATATTCACGTGAAATCTTGTTAAATTCGTCTTAATATATACTTTCTAAATATCAATAATTTAGAATTTATAAAAACTGCAATAAAAATTATTTAATTTTTAAATTTGTATTAGAATCTGAAAAAAAAGTGAAGGAAAAAAACATACCAAGACAAAAGGAGTATTTTTTTTTTTTTTTTTTATCATAGATTAGTGTTAGCAAGTGAGCATGTACTACTCGTAATGTGCACAACAATGCACGGTTTTTAAGGGAGAAGAGAGATACGCCGCTCCACCTCAGTGTTTCTCTTTCTCATCTCAAAAGCTGCACAAGCTTGTACCACCTCCACTATTCCCCAGACTCTTAACCCACCCTCAAACACACTTCCATAACACTGAACCTTCACTCTTCACATGAATAAACACAGCAAATTCATCACTTATAACCTAATTTATCAACAACCCAATCTCATTTTTCAACCATTTTCCCTAAACCATCTTTCATTTTATCCTCTTTAGAGTTCCAGTCATGATTTGATTCTTCAAACCTCCCATAAACAAAAAAGAAGAAATGGGTTTTTTCTCATTTATTCTTCTTATAATCTTCACTCTTTTTCAACTTTCCAATTCTGCCCCTGATTATACCACTTTAGTCTACAAAGGTTGTTCAAAACAACCCTTATCAGATCCATCTGGTCTTTACTCTCAATCCCTATCTGCCCTTTTCTCATCTCTCCTTCAACAATCTTCAAGATCCAAGTATTACAAAACCACCTCTGGTGGGCCCCAAAACACAATCTCTGGCCTTTACCAATGTAGAGGAGACTTGAGTAATGCTGATTGCTACAATTGTGTGACCAAATTACCCCAATTAAGTGACCAATTATGCGGTAAAGTTTCTGCTTCTAGGGTACAACTTTTAGGATGTTATATGCTATATGAAGTTTCTGGGTTTACCCAAATTTCTGGGTTACAAATGTTGTATAAAGTTTGTAGTGCAACTAATGTAGCTGGTTCTGGGTTTGAAATGAGAAGAGATAGTGCACTTACTCTTATGGAAAATGGAATTGCTAATGGAAATGGGTTTTATACAACAAATTATGAAGGGGTTTATGTGTTGGGTCAATGTCAAGGTGATTTAAGTGCTACAGATTGTGCACAGTGTATTAAAGCTGCTGTTCAGAAGTCTCAGATTGAGTGTGGAAGTTCATTATCTGGTCAAGTTTATTTGCATAAATGCTTTATTAGCTATAACTATTATCCTAATGGGGTACCCACTAAATCTTCATCTTATTCATCAGGTGGTTATTCAGGTATTTATTTATTAATTGTTTTAATATTGTATTTGTTTGACATTTTTGTTTATATAAAAGACTATGAATTGGGTATTTGGGGTAGAATACTGTGACATTGATTAGATCATATAAATGCTATATGATGGAGTATAATACTCATTGATTAGATCTTCATCCTTTGTTTAGGCTTTTTGTTGAGGTGGGCATTTTTAATATATTTTAATAATTGTTTGAGATATGTATTTACTTGTAATCTTGAAGTAATGGCCTTCACATTGATGAATTTGGGTTCTTTTTCCATAGCTTTCTTAGCAAGTTATTTCCTTTATCTTTTTTCCTTCCTTTTCTTCACCTTTTTTTTGAGGAGGATTGTGATTTTGGAGTGTGGGCATGTGTAGAATAAAATGAGAATATTCAATAATTGATTTTTTTTTTTAATCAATGGGATGAAATGTAAATTCAGTTTTGCTTGATAGTTCTAGAATGCAATTAGTATTGTAATTCTGTTACCCAATACCATGAAGTGCCATTAAGTGGCTCCTACCCAGGCCGGATTTTTGGAGGATTGGGTGTATGCTAAACATTGAGGATATTTCCCATTGACCCTTGGTAGTATTGTTGATGACAAAAAAAACCATATATAGAAGCCATTTGTGAAGTTTATCATTTATCTTTGTATAAATATATTTACTATAATTGTATAAGTGATGGGAATGTTGCAATTTTGATCAAAAATGGTTGAGAGCAAGCCTAGTTGAGAACTGTCTCAAGTACTATGAATATGACTTAGTTAATGAGGTTGTGCGCCATCAAAAATGGTCAAACTTACTAATGAGGTTGGGGTAGGTTGTACTTGGAGTTCAGGCATGCAATTTTAGTGGAGTAGTTGATAAGCAGCATTAAATCAAATTGATTTTGAATTTAATCCAAATTCTAACTTCTATGGGTTAGGTATTAAATAAATTCTTGGTAATTACTCTTGAATGGCTTTATGAGTTAAGTTATTTATTTGAATACCCACTCAATTCAAATTCTAATCAAGTCTAGTCGAGCATGAAAATTTCAGACTCAATAAGGAATAGCTGAACCCGAGACCATAGTCAGTCCACGCATTAGGCACCCTACTCGGAGCTTGAGACCATAATAAGTTGAGTCGAGCATTGATGAACTTGTTATGGATATGCTCTATATGGATTAGGCACCCCTACTTACAGCTTGAAACCATAGAGTAAAAATGCGGTAACGAAATGGTAAATGCGGTATTGAGTGATGCATTTATCGTTACGCCTAAATATGGGTTGAAACCAAAAGATATCCCTTAATATTACCCAAAATGCATTTTTTTTAACACTTTTACAATGCAAGAAATATTGGTTCGTTGATTTTATAAACCTTTATAACGCGGCCGACGCGATGCGTTGTAGGTGCGGCCTTGTTTTTACACTATGCTTAACTATAGTAAGATGGGTCGAGCATTGACAAAATTATGATGGGTTCGCTCGATGTACATCAAACATCCCTACTTTGAGCTATCAGCTAATTAATGAGAGATTAACAGAAAAATCAAAATTTTAAATAGTCTTAAAAGCTAAAACATATCCTTGATCAAAGTTATCATACATGTTCATTGTAGATGGAGTATACTTCTGATACATGTAAATTGTTACTCCATAGAGTATTCCTCAATTTTTGAACATATGTTTCCTTTGAATGTAGGAGGATCCGGGCAATCAACTGGGAAGACTGTTGCTATAATAGTAGGAGTGACAGCTGGAGTGGGATTTTTAATTATTTTGGTTCTTTTTGTTAGAGGGTTGAAGAAGAAGGATGATGGTATGATAGTTGCAATTTCTTCCTTTATTTTTCTTTTTTTGGGAGAATTTCAATGTATTTGTTTTTTGTTTTGTATTACTTGGGAACATTTTCATGTTCTTGATTCTCATACCACAGACCTTTTTTTGTTATTTTCTTGCAGATTATTGAGGACAACAGCTGGTTCTTAAAGGGACTACTATCTTGTTTTTCTTGAAGGTGGGAAGTACCATTTTTTGTGAATTTTTGTTTCTCAAATGAAACAAAACTATTATAATTAGGAATATTCGAAGAATCAGGTCTTGTTTCAGTTGGATTATGTACCACATTTTCCAGCAGGAACCTGGGTTTGATTCTTGCTGGTCTCTTCTTTTCTCGGCCTACCCCTTAAAAAAAGTTACAGAGTATTCTACATTAATATCGGGTATTGATTTGTAAATCAATATCCTCTTGCTTGACTAGTAATTTTCTCAAATTGAAACTTAAATCTACTTCTATGATTTTGTGAGAGAATATTGATTTGCAAATCAATTACCCAATACTAATGAGGAGTTTCTCTAAGGATTATGAACATGGGTATTTTGTTTTTATTTGGTGAATAGTATTTACCAGAAAGAAAATTGTATAACTTTTTTTGTAGTAGTAAAAAAAAAAAAAACAGGGGAATCATTCAGTATAAATGGGTAGTAACAAAGGTTCATTCAAGTGTACTGATTCCTGAACGTTTATTGTCATTCTTGTCATTTAAGAAACCAGAAAGTAAAAGAAAAAAAAAGTTGAGATATTGAAAAGGTTGTTTGGCCCATCTTTTGTCACATGCGTTGGCAATTTGGCATGTGAGTGGTGCATTCTCTTTCTCTTTTCCAAGTAAGTATCCTTTTTCTGAATTTCTGTCTTATAGAGGGAAGTATTGCATAATGTTCTTCAAGTGTTAAATTATGCTCTCTCCTGATTAGCGTGTATATTTAATGTTTAGTATCTCTTATTATATATAAAGAAAAATTTCTTGCATAAAAACGAATTAAATAATATATTAATTAATTATATTTTAATTTATAGATTAACAATATAAAATATATTAAGAGTGGAAATGAAATATTGAATAGAATGGTGTACTTTGTTAAGAAATAGAGATAAAGTGGAAATTAGAAAGAATAAGTAAGATATAAACTTTTGCTTATTGCATTGGATATCACAAGAACTCGAGTATTAATAGAAAGATTTACCGATAAATTATATCATGGTCGTCTTAATAAATTTTGTAGCCCTGTGTCAATTTACTCGAAAGAAAAATAAAATACTAGTATATGATAAAATTGGTTTATTTAATAAAATATTAATATTTGATTTCTTATTACTTAGTTACTTTTGTGTAAAATAGTATATATATGATCGCGATAATTGAAATAATAAATCAAATAAATATTAAAAAAGATTTTTAGGTTCCTTTTGATAACGGGGTCACTATACTATCGACGGCCATGAATATTACTATATAAGCTACTTTGACATTCACTTTTGTGTGTGATGTTAGATGTCTTGATTTTCAATAATCCTCTTTGAGGCGGATTGTGGATTGCCTTATTATATTTTTCTTATTTAGAAAAAAAACTTAGCTAGGAATAAGACTACAACGATATTATAATTGATTAATATAGAAACTCGTGCGATGATTATGAAATATATGAAAATATAACTTTAATGAATAATACAAGTATACGTTATCGTGATTTAATATATCGAATATATGAAAATTAAATACTGATTTTTTAAAACTTATTAATCGAATACATCGCCTTTTCATTTAATTAAATATATCAAAGTCTAAGTTAGATATATAGAATTGATTTAATAAAAATATATAAATACTTTACCTAATTTAGCTTCAATTTTAATAAAAATTAAATTCTAAATTAGGTAAATATTTTTATATAATAAACTATCATCAATTAAAATAATTTCATTTATCAAGGCTCCCTAAGGATGACATTTGTCATTTTCCAGCAATTTTATCAGTATGTATTTATTAGTATATGTATGATATGATTTTCTAACATTTTTATTAGTATGTATGATTTTAATAAAAATCAAATTCTAAATCAGGTAAATATTTTATGTAATAAACTATCATCTACTAAAATAATTCCATTTGTCAAAGCTCACTGAAGATGACATTTGTCATTTACCAACAATTTTATTACTATGTATAATTTTATTAGTATTTATGATTATGATTTGTTCTACATTGCTTCATTAACAACCTTGTTAAGAACAATTTAGTGGGAAATAATTCTGAATGAAAAAAAAAAAGATTGTAGTATGTAAGATGATACATTTCATTTGACTTCAACATATATCTCGGAGATGATAGATTTCATTTGACTTCAACATATATCTTGGAGATGATACATTTCAATTTTGCATACAACTTGCTCAAAGTTCTTCGATGGATAGGAATTTGTGAATAAGTATGTAAGATTTTCATTTTATTGAAATAGTTGGACAATTATCTATTCTTTTTTCTGAAGGTCATTTGTGAAGAAAAGTTTTGGCTTTAGTTGTGTTCTTCCTTCACTAACTTGTATAATGAAAGTGCTACTATCATCATCATCATCATACCCAGTTAATCTCGGTCATAGAAACCAAAATTAGAGTATGGGTATGAATGGAAGATGGTAATATAAGCCATATGAATTAGGAAGATCCGACCAAAAAGTTATATCTTACTTTAATTTAATAAAACAATCCAAGATCTTTAGTTCGTTGAATGTAATGTAACAAAAGTTTTATGTCATTCCAATGTCTGTTTGCCAATGAAATACTAAGTCTTGCTAATAAATTAACAAAGAAAACAATGTCAAATCTTATATTATTGGATAAATACATTAAAGCACTACACGTGCTTAAGTATGACATTTTAGGGCAAAGAATTTTCTCGTCCTCTTCACATATCGAAATCGGCCACTTGTTGCATCTAATGATGAGCTTTGTCCTTATAAAATCATTTTAAAACCTTTTCTATATAGTTGCGACACATTTTACTTTTCAATTGTTCTATCTTTAAACCAAGGAAAAAATTTATTTTTGCAAAATCTTTCATTTCAATGTCTTTTATCCAATATTTTGTAGTTTGCTCTAACTCTTTGAAAATTTCAATTATATTTAAATTGTGAACATAAACTACAATTATATGATGAACCCTTTAGCCTTTAATGTTAAAGTGTGAAATATTCACAAACTAGGTCATGGTATGAGAACCAGGGTTTTACAATTATAATTCCATAAAGCTATGTTTTATTTTGAAATCTTGATTCAAATTTAGTATTTGAAAAAAAAAATTAAATTTGAGTTAATTTCACCATTATTTTAAAAATAAATAAATTAAAAACCTTTAGAAAAGTGGCAAAAGAGACTGGGTGTGTCGTCGGGTAAACCAAAAGTGTTCAAAAAGTCATGGTGGTGGAACGATGAGGTGGAAAAGATGATAAAAGATAAAAACAAGATATTTAAGGAACTTATAGCATGTACGGAAGAGGAGGATAGGATTGAAAAGAGAGTGAGCTATAAAGAAGCAAAGCGGGCGGCAAAGAAAGCGGTAACAGAGGCAAAAAACCGTGGTTATGAGGACTTCTATCTGAAGCTTGATACCAAAGAGGGGAGAAGCGAAATTTGAAGTTGGCGAGGACTAGGGCCAAACAGCGGCAAGACTTAGAGGCAGTAAGATACATCAAGGATGAGGGATGACGAGTTATCCTGAGACAAGAAAAGATCAAAACCAGATGGCTCCAGTAGTTCTCCCAGCTACTCAATGAGTCTAGGGGGCCAAAGGAAGCGGATAATCAAATTTTTGACGTTCAAAGACCACTAGAATATGGGTCAACGAGTGATATTACCACAGGAGAAGTACGAGAAGCTCTCAAAAAGATGGGGAGAACAAAGGCAGTCGGGCCAAATAACATTCCGATTGAGGTGTGGAGGGGTTTAGGAGAAGAGGGCATTCGTTGGCTCACTAACCTCTTTAATATTATTTTGAGGACACATAAGATACCAAAAGAATGGAGGAATAGCACACTAGTACCTCTGTTTAAGAACAAAGGCGATGCGCAAGTATGCGGCAACTATAGAGGTATTAAACTTCTAAGCCACACAATGAAATTATGGGAAAGAGTGATAGAGGGGAGAATCAGACAAGAAACGGTGATCAGAGAGAACCAATTCGGTTTTCTGCCAGGAAGGTCAACCATTGAGGCAATTCATGTTTTGAGGAGACTGATGGAGAAATATAGGGAGCGAAAGAAAGATCTGCATATGGTGTTCATTGACTTGGAGAAAGCGTACGATAGCATACCACAACGTGTCATCTGGGATAGCCTCAAGGCTAGAGGTATTTCTTCAGTGTACATTGAAGCAATGCGGGATATGTATGACAGAGTTTTGACTAGCATTCAAACACCGGTGGGGATAACAAAGCCTTTTTCGGTTAAAGTGGGACTATATCAGGGATCGGCTCTAAGCCCTTTCATTTTTACTGTCATAATGGAAGAGATTTCTAAATCTATTTGGGAGACGGTACCGTGGTGCATGATTTTCGCGGAAGACATTGTGCTAGTAGCAGAAACTAGAGAGGAGATTAGTAACAAATTGGATGAGTGGAGGGAAGCTTTAGAAGGCAAAGGATTGCGCATTAGCCGTATGAAGACCAAGTATTTGCGCTGTGACTTTAGCGGGACATCACCGGTAGGTGAACCAGAGCATTCCATAGATGAAACAATTGTTAAAAGTATAACCAAGTACAAGTATTTGGGATCGATCATTCAAAGGGATGGGGAGATTGACGGAGATGTAAATCATCGTATACAGGCGGGTTGGCTCAAGTGGCGAGCAACCACCGCAGTGCTATATGATAAGAAATTGCCAAGCAAGTTAAAAGGAAAATTCTACCGGGCGGCAATTGGACCTACTCTGCTATATGGGACCGAATGTTGGCCAATAAAGAAGATTTTTGAATATAAGATGGAAGTTACAGATATGCGTATGTTGAGGTGGATGTGTGGGCACACATTGATGGATCAAATTAGGAACCAAGAGTTTAGGGACAAACTAGGGGTGGCCCCTATATCTAGAAAAATACAAGAAAATAGATTGAGGTGGTTCGATCATGTGCAGAGAAAGACTTTCGACGCCCCTATGAGGAGGGTAGAAAGCATCATAGTAGAGGGTAAGAGGAGTCGAGGAAGACCCAGGAAAACTTAGGATGACCAAATAAAAGTTGATTTGCATGAGTTAAGTCTCTCTGCAGACCTGACTAGGGATAGGAGCAGTTGGAGACACCTTATCCATGTCTTAGATTACTGATGTCCTCTCAGTCTACCTTTCAGTGTCCTTAACCTCTTGCTTGTATCGTTTCTTTTCTATTAGTTCTTTGTTTTCCTTTTGTAGTGGTTCTACCTTTTATAGGTCTCTATGTTATCTTTCACATGTAATCACGTCTCGTTATCTTCCTTGAGCCGAGGGACTCCTTTGGCTGCGCTCTCCTTTATGGGTATGAGTTGCCGCCGTCTTTCCCTCCCCAGACCCTGGCCTTAGTTTTCTAAGAGCGGGATATACTGGGTAGGATGATGATGATGAGTTAAATTAAAAATTAAAAATTAAAAAATAACTTTCCTATTTTATCATTCTAATATATTTATTTTATAATTTTATAATTAAAATTTACATTTTAAAAGATATACTTATTCTCAAATATAACCTAAAAATATTGGTTTTATTATAAAGCACTATTACAAATTACTTTTACATGTCCGTTAGTTTATTGATGTATTTCTATCACTTAGCAGAAATGACATTCATAATAATTTATTAAATACTCAAAATTATTACTCCCACCAATTCAAAGTAAACATTTATTTTTTTCAGGTTAGTCCAAAGCAAATATTTCATTTTTATTTTAAATAATGATTTTTGACTCATGTGGACCCCTTTTCATGGTGATCCCTTTTTTAATTTATACATGTGGACACCTTTATGTGGTGTTCCTTATTTAATTTGTATATGTGTAAGTCTTTTAAATGTAACTCCCTCCTAATTTGTAGATATAGACACCTTTCTATTGTTCGTTTTTACTTTAATATTTGTGCAAATTCCAAATGGGACATTTGCGCTAAATTGGAGAGAATATTAAATTCTTTTAAGTTTGGTTTTATAATATTATTTTATATCAAGTTGATAACTATTCTACAAAAATTTTTTAAAGATGGTCTCTAAAGATAGTTGTCTTTATAAATAAGGAAAAACAAAAAGAAACCAATATGTACTCAATCTGTAAAATAACTTTAACTATTATTTATTTTTGAATAAATTTGTATATTCTATATAATTGTTCAAAATAAAATTAACTATTGTTTATTCCTAATTGCTTAACAACTTAAAAAAAAGATTTAAACATGATTATAAACAATAGATGAGTTTTTTTTTTAACAAAATACCTAACAGCTAGTCTCTTTTGAGACTATCTCTTTGAGAGACGTATCTCAAGCTCAGTCCATTAAAGATTAATGCCTACTTATCATATTCTTAATGTCTACTTATATTATCCTTAATGCTTACTTATAGTATCCTTGATGCCTACTTTCAATATCTTAAATGGTGACTTACAGCATTCTTAATGCCTACTTACAATACTTTAAAAAAAATATATAATGAGCCGGCCCATTTAGATATGATCTCTCAAAGAGTCAGTCTTTCACAAGAATTTGTGTATACCTAATATGTTGATTTATTTAAAATAAATAATTTGTGAATTTATTTAAAAATAAGAAAAATGATATATACAGTGTAACACCCCTAAATTTACGACCCTATATACAGAAACAAAATCGCAAAGGAATGAAAGAAATTCGGATGTTATATTAAAAATAAAATATAAAATAAATATCGAAAGAAAGAAAAAGGAAAGTTAAGTTGGATGATTTAATTAAAGGAATTACAAAAATCCAAACAAGATTGTGAGGGAATTTCGTCAGCATCTGCCCTAAAATTTGACACACTAAAAGAAAGCAACGATCAATAAAACACAATAGAAAAGAGGCATCATCGGCCTTGTAACAAACTATCACGGCGGAATGATTATTGCCTAATCCTCGGTCGACATACTAAGCATGGATCGTGATTCCAATGTAAACGCTTGGGGTTTGAAGGAAGAACAAGAATGATAAACCATTAAAAATATACAAGCCACAAAAACAACGCAGCGGAGATAACTTATACAAAGGAGGACATGTGCCTCAAACTCAAGACATGGCCAACTTAATTAAAAAGAAAGTACACATAGTCAATAAGTTTATTGTACTCTTCAAGATTCTCACTCACTTTCCCTGTATGCAATGCAAAAGAAGCTCCTATACTTGTTATGTCAAACTATGATCCTCCTGCTGCTCAACATAATGACCATAGCAAAATGTATCATAGCAGGACATCATAGAGAGTCATGAACAAAAAAAAAACAAACACATACACGTCAGGAATCATTGAACTTATAACAATTAGAGTCATAAAACAAGGGGATAGATGACGACATAGCACAGCAATAACGAATATACTCATCTGTCTAAACACTTATATTTACTCATGATCTCTCTTTCAACTACTAATCTCTCGACGTATATTCAAAAGTAGTGGATCTTTTCTCTATTCATGGCATAGTGACACGGCCAAGGGCGTTATCGGTCACCCGGCGCCCATGGCAAAATATGATCTCATACCCTGTAACACCCCGAGATTTTTTGACGTCATTTCAATTAACATTTTAATGACTTTTGGGTATTTTATAATTATATTAAATTAATTTTAAAGTAGTTTTAATAAATTCCTTTCATATACAAATTTAAATATTAACATATATTTATATTAAAAATACAATTACGATTCTATATAAAGGGGTTCGAATCAAAATAATTATTTTATTTAAAATGTGTGAGCATACGGAGGTGCGTTCTTAATTGGGCCTCGTAAGAAGATGAATCTAGATAAATAAATAAATAAATAAATAGATAAATAATATAAAAGGATGTGTTAGGGTTGTGAGTACTCCTTCCCTCACTCACCAAAAACGTCACGCTTCTTCCTCCTCTCTTCTCTCTCTTCTCCCCTCTCCCTCACTGCTGAGCCACGAAACCACCAACCAGCAGCCTAACTGCGGTGGCAACCGATCTCCCACAATACCATCGGTCTTCCCTCTCTCCTCCCTGCTACGCAGCTGCTTCTTCCCCTTTAAACAGCCACGACAGCAGCAGCCTAGGGTGCTGCATTTGCTGCGCGTGCCACCAGCCACGGTGGCCACTTTGGGGTTGTCTCTCCTGTCGGTTCGGTCCCGTGCCACCACTAGCACAACCTTAACTTACCTCTTTCCCCTTTTTGCTAGTTTTAACATTGTAAGCCATCTCTTTTATTCTCTAATTAATTTTCTAGTTTTAATTAAAGTTCTTTTAAGTGTATTGAGTTTGATGTTGGTTTTGTGTTAATTTCATTGAATCTTTTTGTGGGTAAGAATTTAATTGATGAATTGAACATGTTTATGACTTAGGGTTTGAAGTGTGATTGAAATTATGGGTTGTGTGTTGATTTTGTATTATTTTCTTCGAATCTTAGTATGGGTAGGAATTAAATATGTTATCTTTGAAGACGAAACAATTAGGGCTTGGATTTAGAGATGAAACTACTAATAATGTGTGTTTTATACTATATTTTGGTGATGATTGATTAAATAACTTTAAAAGTTGTTTTAAGATTTGGTCGATTGGTTATTATTGTGAATAATTAGTAATGGTGATGATGTTAGTTGACTATGAAAGTGATTTTAATTGATTAAATTGAGAATAATAGTTACTAATTGTTGTGGATTGATTGTTGTGAATTATACCCTTATTAGGTTGTTATTGAAGTTATAGATACATGATATTGGTAAGCCAAGAGCATAATGTCAACTTATCGTCGATGGTTGCTAAAGTTATTTGTCGTGTTGTTTTGATTATAGTTCTTAATAGCTTTGGAGAATGCAACAAATGATATCCCGATATGGTAACTCTAAGATTTGCCTTATCGTTATATTAATGTTATATTAAAATTGTAAGATTTAGTTGTGATTAGTTATTTTTGGGTAACGCGAGCCGATATGCCCAAAATTAGTTAATGTAAAGAAACGATTCACACATACTTCTACTTTAAATTGATGGAAAGACTTATGTTGTGTTGAGTTAATGATTTTGACTTGTATTGAATGAGTTGTGTGCGTGCTAGAGTAATCGGAAACTCATGTTGAATGGGTGATAGCGGTTACTTTGGTATTTAGTTTGGTATGGCAAAGTAGTTAAGGGAACTTATTAGTTCTACTCATAAATTATATAGGTGCCCATTTCGTAAGAGGAAAGTAGAGCCTTAGTTGGGTGATTTTGTGACTTTTGATCGTGCAGTGACGCTTACAGGTACGTACACGCAGTAATAACCCTTATATGCAATTTTCTTTAAGACATTATTGTTTATTTTGATAGTATGCATTGTATCTAAACTATGAAGTACTAGTGAGTACACTTTATATGAAGAGCTATCGACTATGAAGTCCTTGCGCTTAGAATAGTTTAGAGAATAAGAGTGTTAATAGAAGGCGGGAACCACCCCCTTATTTATTTAAGAATTAGATTATGCCTTAATTGGAGTTAGAATGACTCCGTTATAGGTGAATTTCATATTCTATTGAGTGGCTCAGTGGGTTTTGGCGCACTGCTATCCCAGGGCGCTCATTAATAGTTGAGAGTGGAAGTTATTCCCATCTGATAAGGTACTAGATTATGATTAGCTGGCGTGACTCAACTGGATTATGTCCGGTTGATTTATTAGTCCCCTAGGTGAGGTTCGACGGGACCACCGTAAGGGGGGTATGAGCATGCTTGGGTCATTGGGCGCCGGATGGCCGATACCGCCCCTTGACCGAGGAGTTACCATGCGGGCCTTGCAAACCCCAATATGATGGTCTCTTCACTGGTTTAGTACCCCAGTGTGTTATTTTTTTCCCCAAAGGTAGGACCCGAGAGGGTCAGCTGGAGGGGGTATGAGCTCGTACTATGCCATGGGCGCCGGATGGCCGATAACGCCCTTGGCCGTGTCACTATGCCAGGAAGTAGAGAAAGATCCACTGATAAAAAGTTATTCAGTGATAGAAAATTTATTCATTGATCGAAAGTTATTTAATGATAGAAGGTTCATTATTTGATAGAAATTTTATACATTGATAAAAAGTTTACTTTTTGATAGAATATTTACTCATTGATAGAACATCTACTTCTTGATAGAGTAGTTTATGCTAGTGAGAAGTGTGCCTAAGTTAAGTTACTTCAAGGGTATTACAAACTATGATCACACTTACCTTAAGATAGACAAGCTCTATAAGGTCATGTGTTAGATATTCTGTTAATGTCTTGGTTGAGTTGATACTACACGTGTTTTGCAAGAGTTTATGTTTGAAAAGAGGAGCGTGAAGACCTGCATTCTACCCAAAAACACATGGTTCGGGTTGGAAAGCACGTAATGAATTAAGAGGTATAAGTGGTCGATAAATGATAACTATCTGTGCTTGCGTTTTATGAAATCATCTTATGTTGTTTTATGATATAATGCTATCTAGTAGTTTGCCTCATTATATTTGATGCCAGTTACTGACGTGTACGTGTTTGTGTTTATGTTTGATTGTTGATGACTTTCTATGATTGTCCTGCTATGACACATTGGCCTTTGGTCTAATGTCGAGCAGCAGGAGGATCATAGACAAGCGTAACAGGTACTGGGGCTTCTTTTGCATTGCATTGGGGAGAGTGATGAGGGCGAAGCATAACCTGTGTCATACCGCTATCTTTCGATTTTGTAGCTCTGGTTATCTTTTTTAAACTTTGGTTGTATATATTTTGTTATGAGGCCTTGTGTCCTCCCTCGTATATTTGTATTTCCGCTGCGTAGTTTATAACTCTTTATGGTTTTAAGGAGTTAAGTCTTTTTAAAACGCAAACGTCGACACTGGAACCACGATCCATGTTTGGCATATTGAGAAGCCAGCGACGAATCATTCCATCGTGACATAGTTTTGATAGGCCGTTAGTGCCTTTATTTTATTAGCTTCTTAATTAACTTTTGTTTTTCTACAAAGGCGCACAGTTTTAAGGCAGATGCTGCCAAAATTTCCACTCACCTTTTCAAAGTTAATATTTAACGTTTATCTAAATTCTATTCCTTTTTCTTTTATGTAACACCCGAATTTCCTCCCGTCCTTTACGGTTTTGGTTTCGTTAAGGGGTCGGAAATTCTGTGGTGTTACATACCCCCTCCAGCTGACCCTCTCGGATCCTACCTTCGGGAAAAAGACACACTGGGGTACAATCCAGTGAAGAGACCACCATATTGAGGTTTGCAAAGCCCTCATGGTAACACCTCGTTCAAGCGGCGGTATCGGCCACCCGACACTCAATGACAAAAGTATGCTCATACCCCCCATACAGTCATCCCGTCGGATCTCACCTAGGGGACTACTAATCAATCGGATATAATCTAGTTGAGTCACACCAACTAATTATAATCTAATGCTTAATCAAATGGAATAACCGCTTTCACTTATTAATGAGTGCCTTGGGATAGCAGAATGCCAAAACTCACTAAACAACTCAAATGAAATACGAAATCCACCTATAAAGGAGTCATTCTAACTCAGAGTAAGGCATAATCCAATTCTTAAATAGATAAGGGGATGGTCCCCGCCTTCTACTGACACTCTTATTCTCTAACTAGCTATTCTAAGCTCAAGGGTTTCATAATCGATAGCTCTTCATATAAGGGCTACTCACTAGCACCTCATGGTTTCGATACAATGCATATTATCACAATAAATAATGATATCTTAAGGAAAAATTGCATATAAGGGTTAGATACTACATGTACGTACCTGTAAGCATCACTGCACGACCAAAAGTCACAAAAATCAACCAACTAAGGTTCTACCTTCCTCTTATGAGATGGGAACCTATACAAGTTTAAAGTAGAACTAATAAGCCTATTTTTCTCCATTTAAGAGAGATTAAAAGCTAAAACAAGCTATCATTCACCAATTCAAAGTAACTTTCAATTATTCTAATACGCACTTAATCAATTAACCTTACTAATTTATGCTTGTGTCTAAGTTGTGACATTAACTCAGCAATCGAATAAGTTTTCACACCCACTAAACAAAGTGCACTCTAGCTACGATCATTTCTTCACACCCACGAGATTCAAGTCATAAAAATACACCATCATGTGATATCATGACTACTAACACTTGTACCACAACCTTAATAGTAGAAATTTATAATTCTGACTACAATTTCACCACTAACAACAACTGAGAATCAACCAGTTAACCACTATTAACATTACAATATATTTAACTCTAATAACCACGATCACACCACAATTAACTATCAATAATACTTGATAATACAAACCATATCTACCATCATCTTTATAATACAAGTGACAATTAACACTACTTTTAGTGATTAATACTCTCAATTATAACAACTATTATTACTATTCACAATAAAAATCACAATTAATAACGTTATAAAAATCTTTTGGTGTTACATACAGCCTTAAAGGGTTGTATATAAAAAAAATCTTATATTTTATTTATGTAGTTTAATATTATTTTGCTTTGAAAAGAATTTAATTGTAATTTATTAGCTTACTATTTATTCTTTCTCAGGAAATTAAAATAATTATATAAAATATTAATTATTTTTCAATTTTTGAATTAGATTTTTTTGACAAGTTAAAATTATTATTAATTCTCTTGAAAAGTTAAATATTATTAATGATTTATAAATTTATTTTCAACAAATGGAATAAAAGTTACTTAATTTTCAATAATCCTACATTTATTAAAAGTTAGGTGATAGAAGTATTAGATAGCGAAACCAAATCTAGAATTTTTGGAAGTTGACGCTTATCAGTTGTTTGGATTCTAATTATGGGTTAGGAGCTACAAAATTGAGATTCCTTTTTGTTTGTTAATAATCGTTTTTTAGCTACAGTTTGACTATGATTATGACTGATTCTATTTGATTTTAGCACAAAGCATGTGATACAACTACCTATTTACGTGATAACTTAATTTCTTATAGCATTATTAATAATGACCTTTTTAAAGTTTATAGGAACAAACTTTGTTTTTTCAACTATTAATAATAACCCCAATTAATTTGGTCATCCAAAAATGCATGGGGAAAGGTCATGAGATGACCCATTCTTGCAAACGGTTTATTTCTTCTAAAAATTGCTATGTTGTGTTTCGATTAAAAAAATTAAAAAATTACAAATGAATATAGTATTTCGAGATCTATAAAATGAGAATTATTTTGAAATATTTTCATAAATTTTCATTTTCTTTGTTGATTTTCTACCTTTTTTCTTTGTTAAAAAATCCACAAAAATCTTCTAAATTAATATTAAAACAAATTACATATTCAAATAATCCAAATTATGTAAGAAATCACCAAAATCCTAAAACCCATTATCACAATCCTCAAGTCCATTATCAAAATTCTAGGTTAAATCCTTCATTTTCACAAAATACTTCAAATATATTCATCTTATTATACTCCTTAAAGTACCTAAAAATTTTCATATAGCGCTCCTTCAAATACCCACAACTCTCGAATCATGTATCAAAACCCTCATTAATCTCATGAAAACAACTCTAATTTTAAGCTCTATTCAACTCTGATAAGGGATGAAAGTTTAGATGAAAATGAGATTGAGTATGATGAAAATGATGAAAATGATGAAAATGATCAAGATGATCAATATGAAATATGATTAAGATTAAGGATAATTTGTTCCTCATAACTAAGAAGAAGAAGATTTCGATGGTAGTTTCCCCTCTTATTCATCATACCAAGATTTGCTAGCACAATTTAGTCAACCATCGAGCTTCCCTCAATTAATTCAACCATCACAACAGTACCCTTAATCGATTCTTATAACTTCAGATAATAGAAAACTTGTGAATTGATTGAAGATATTGCTATCATATCCTCAGTTATGAACAATGTAAATTCAATTGTGGCCACCAACCAAAAGATAAGAGTGATGTATTAAGGTTGCTTATGAAGAAGCAAGGGTGGAACAACCCCATCTAATTGCGCCAAGTACCGTCGATATGCTTAAAATTCGTTGGGTTAGAGTTGGTCCGACATGTTTAAAGTCGGCTCGAAGCTATTATGATACTTTTAGAAGGAAGAGGAGTCGCTTAGAGACAATGATATGCTTAAAGAAGTGTATATAATCCACCGAAGAAATATGGTAACTTTGACTTGATTGAGTAATTGAAAACTTTTAAAGAAATTTAAAAAGTGGTGAAAAGTATCGAACATAGTCCAAGCGGTCGTCAAACAATTGGTAGTGTTAGTAATGGAAGTTGTAGAAACGAGGATGCTCATGATTCAGATACAACAACAGGTGAACATCAAGGAGGAGTATCTACTCTCCCCGAGGACGTGAAGAAGACTAAGGCTCTCATTACTAAAAAATGGTAATAGATCAAGCAACTTACGTATTAAGATCATTCAGAGAAAATCTTCAAGTAAGGAAAAAAAGTTACATGGAGAACATGAAGCTCCAAAGGCAAAAAGAAGCTCGCAAAAAAAAAAAAAAAAAAAAAAAATCAGCATTAGTTGGAAGTGTATCAAATGAAATGGGATATTTATTAAGCATTAATTGTCTCTTTGACGACATCTGATCAAGCATTAAGCCAAAAGAAAATTCTTCAGCCATTAAAAGTTGAAATGATGGTTAAACTTAAAACTACTTTCAGAACTATAATCGTCATAAGTGGGCTTTAAGTTTTGGTATGTTAATTTGTATTTTTAATTTCTTTGTATGCATTGTAATTTTTATTTGAGTTTGATCAATTTTGCATAATTATTATTTAAGTCTTTAACTAATAAAAAAAAAAGGAAAAATTATTGAGAATAATTCCACCTTTTGGCGTTTTGCTGTGAATAACCCCTACTATTCATTATTCATAAATAATTCAACCTTTTGACCTTTGTTGCTTACAGCACCCCGAACCACAAAAATGACCGGCTACTACAGGTCAAGCACTTTGCATTTAGTTACTTCACACAATTAACCTCCTTTAACCTAGCAATATTCAATTAAATCCTTCTACTCCCTTCACATGCATTTATGAACATCTCCCAATTAATCTTTTCCCCAATTCGATTTTTCCCTCAAACTCTAGGGTTTATAATTTCTCCTCCAAATCAGAAGAAGGAAGGTCGTATTTGGTGAGTATTGCTGCTGTTCTTCATCAAAATGGTAAGTGTGTTCATTTTTTTTTATTTTTGAATTTATTTTTTGATATTCGAATTTATTTTCTGAAATTTCGAAGTTCTTGTATTCTTCAGCAAAATTTCAAATTGCAAGAAATCCCGTTGTTGTTCTTCATCAAAATTTCGAACAATTAGTATTTTCCCAAATTCTAAGGTTTATAACTTTTTTTTGGAATTTTCAAATTTGTTTGTTTCATGTTTAGATTAATATATTTGAATCATATACTGTGAAATATGATTTTCTAAACCTAATTTTTAGGTTAAAAAAGGGGAAATGAAGTAAGAAGGAAGAAGATGATGGCAAAATAAAAGAAGGAAGAGGAGAAGGTGGCAAAGGGCTATCTTGACCTGCAATAGCCAGTCAGATTCTGATTGGGGGTGCTGTGAGCAACAAAGGCCGAAAGGTTGGATTATTTATAAATAATGAATAATAGGGGTTATTTACAACAAAACGACAAAAGGTAGGATTATTCTCAATAATTTTTCCTAATAAAAATTATTCAACTTAAAATTTAAATTTTTTTTAAAAAAAATTAACTTTATGAAAAAAAGTTAAATTTAGTTCGATTAAAACAAAATTAATTTAACTTGATCATGAAAAATATAGTTCTTAAAAAATAAAAAAAATAAAAAATAAATAATGAAAGAGAAAGTATGGTGGGATAGAGAAAAAAATGTTATATTTTTGTATTAATAGGAAAATTTAAAGAGATTACCAGCACTAAAAATGAATATTACAAGTCTTAAACAACCTATTACAAAATTCTAAGAAAACAAACTTATAATAAATTATAAACTTGCACTTAAATTGACTCTAAAACAAAGATCTTTTAAACAATACTGTTTTTTAGAAATTTGATACCAAATCGAGGCAATATCTAATTTTCCTAAAAGCATTATTCCACGTACTTTGTGCTCAAGCTTAAACTTAAAATACAGTTTTGAGATACAACGATTTGCATCTAAATATAAGCACTATATATTTAGAGTGTGAAGAACAATAGCTTGAATAAAGTAATCTAAGAAACTTAAGTAAAAGAGTTTGTAAGATTTTTTCACTCAAAAAACCTTGTAGATAAAATATGGGAGAAGCTATGGAGAAAGAAAACTCAAAATCAGAAATTATAGCTTAATTATATGTGAAACCCTAATCCTTTTATCTTTTAATATAGGGCTTTAACATAAAACCCTCTTTCCCATGTCTTTCACCACCTTCCCATGTCAAGTAATGACATGTTTATGGCATAAATTAGTTTTACTTCAAAACCCTAACCGCCTTAAAGAAAGAATAAGCAAATCGCACTTTCTAGAAGAAAGCGACGACTCAAATTTTCCAAATGTTGAGTCGGCTTTTGTTTCCATCCAAAATATCACTTTTTAGAGATAAGAGACGACCCATCGCTTGTTCCCAGCAATTTATCGCTTATCTCGAACCCGCGTTATAACTTATTATATTTTGTTTTCTTTCATTTTGATTTATAGTTTTTACACTTTTGTCCCACTATTTTCATAGTACTTTGCCTCTTAATTTTCATAGTACTTTGGCATAGGCTTAAGAACTCATTATAGTCTAAATGTCCAATAATCCTCCCCTACTTAGAATATTTTCTTTTGTCTTTACAAAATCTTGGATTACTCCTATCTTGTACATCAATGGTCAATGTCCCTATGGATTGAATTGGCACCTAGTACATTCTCAACTACAAATAGAAATAAATGAATGATGTCCCTTAGTGATTGAATCAAAGATATATATTTATCCACCCATAGTGAAATACATACAAGAAACCTTCTCTTTTACCTTCATCTCGACACTTTAAAGCTTGTGTCCGTATCTTTTCATAAGTGTATGGAAGTTTATATGTCCATCTTGACTCCCTAAAGTGACTAACTTTGAACTTACATAGATAGGTTCTCCTCTACATAAATTTGTTGTCCTTTTTTATCTGACACATACAACTAGAGCTCTTCTACTCTAGAGCTGAAGAACTTTTTATCAATGCAATCTTATAACATCACAATTTCCTAAGTATCTCCTTTGGGTCTTAAATTTAAGTACCAACATCAAACAAGAAATTCAACCTTATTGAATCATATGACTCGGAGTTAACCGAGCGTTAGATTGGGATCCCTCATTGGTTTTAATTGGATGTAACCCAATTTCTGTTGATGCGTGATCAATGGGATTCCTTGGCAATAGTTTTGTAAAATTATCTGTCAAGTTCATCTTTGTATTAACATATTCAAAAGTTATGACCCCTTTCTTGATAACTCTTTTCACAAGGTCATGCCTTAGTAAAATATGTCTCGACTTACCTTTGTAAACTTCACTATAAGCCCTTAGCAAAGCCTAATCGCTATCATAATGTTAACAACCGGTGAAATAAGTTTAGGTAATAGAGGTATCTCTAACATGAGATTCTAAAGTCATTTTTCTTCTAAACATGCCGATGCTACAACAATGAATTCTAACATCATAATAGAATCTGATATACATGTTTGTTTCGTGGAAGACAATGATATGGCACCTCACCGATACACGAATAGGCAACCACTAGTTGAAGATGAATCTTCCTTATTAGTGATCCAACTTGCGTCTAAGTACCCTTCAAGTATCGAAGGTTTTCCACTATAACATATCCAATGACTCTTTGTTCCTTTTAGGTACTTTAGTACTCTCCGTATAGTTATTCAATGCACTGGACTCGAACTTCTAGTATATTTACTAAGCTTTCCAACTATATCGGGCGTAGTTGAAGTCATAGCATACATCAAACATCCAAAGAAAGTTGAGAGATTGGACTAACTTCATGAGGTAACCCATTTTAAGCTTTCATCCATGGGAGTCTACACCAGACTACACTCAAGCATATCAAAATGCTGGAGTATCTTCTCAACATAGTGAGATTGACTTAAACTTATATGGTTGTTTAATCTCATAACTTTATGCTCAAAATAACATTTCTCTCCCCCATATCCTTCATTTTGAAGACCGAAGATAAATAAGCCTTTATTCCCTTCTCTACTTATAACAAACTTGTTGCCAAAATAATAATAATAATAATAATAATAATAATAATAATAATAATAATAATAATAATAATAATAATAATAATAATTTACTGCAAAAATAAATTAAAAAGTTAGTTATGCTTATTACTTACGGATTTGTGTGGAAAAAGGAGGAAAAATAATAGACTATGAAACCATTTAGCAACACTTATTAAGTGAGGAGAGTTCGGATCACCTATAAGCGTGGCAATAATTACTATTAGTCACACTTATAAGCGTGGTAAATAGTAAACTTAGCCACGTTTATTAAGCAAGTCAAAAATTTACCCATACAAGTTAGAAGCATGCTTGATTAAGCATACCTAAATGCATTAGCTTAATATCTAAGCGTGCCAAATTGCAATTTTAAGTATAGTTATATGCAACTTTTGTTGCAGTGCGCGTTAGTACTTATTTTTTTCTTTTGGACTTAAGTTTTTACACTTTTGTCCCCACTATTTTCATACTATTTTGGCTTAGTATTTTCATAGTACTTTGGAATGAGCTCTAGAACTTAACATACTCTAAATGTCCAACAGAGAAGATGATGAACTTTAAAAAGAAGTTTTTATTAATATGAATATGTTGAAAGAAGAACTTATAGAAGAGAGAAAAGTCATGAATAATGACATGACCTTTAAGAAATAGAGCATTTGTAAAAATGCTCTTATTCCTTGATGGATGATATTTGATTCTAAATGATCCTCTTCTTGTGGGACCAAATTTATTTTTTAGGTTGGAAATAAAATAAAAAGATATGTTTTATTATAATAACTAGCTTACTAACTCTGTATGTGTAGAAACTGATAGAGATGGTGAACGACAACAAGAAGGGGGTGAATTATTGTTGTAATAAGTTTAAGTATTTTAGCCCTATTTTTGCGGAATTAGATTGCGGAATTAAAACTTAAACTTAAAACGAAAAAGTAAAAGAGACAACACAATTTTACGTGGAAACCTTCTAGGCCTAAATAAAAGGAAAAACCACGACTCCTCGGGATTTCAAAACTCTCCAATATGTTTTAGGCAATTCGTTACAATTACATAAAACAAACTCAACTTGTTTCACTCGAAGCTTTTCTAACTAGGCCAATTCTCTTTCTCTTGCTTCACTCGAAGCTTCTCCAATTCTCTAGCTTCACTCATAGCTTTCTAATTCTCCCCTAGACTTACCCAAGTCTAGTTACAACAATTCTTTCAAAAACCCTTTACAAAGATAAATTCTCTAAAGATAAAATTAAAGAATTGCACAAGAAAATATTATAAATTAATTGGAAAATTTTTGGAACAAATATTTCTTGCTAATATTATTCTCCCTCGTATGGATTCTTAGGCTCATACGCATACTTTTTTAAGAATAAACAAGTCCTCTATTTATAGGAATTTATGTAGCTAGTAAAAAGGGAATAACCACCAATTCCTACCTTATTCCTAATAAAAAGAAGATTTAAGTGGATCTTAGATCTAAAGATTAAAAACCCACGGTTAATCTCTTAATAAAAATAAATATGTGAAAGCTTTATTCTAAAGTAATAAGCCACGGTTTCTTATACGTAATAATAGACAAAGTAGTTTATTACTTAATTAGATCCAAAATAAAAGTCTATTTTTAAGGAGAAAAATATTCCACTCTTTAAGAAATTACACAGTTATTTTTTAAGGTGGTTATAAAAAATATTTTGCCAATTAACTTATTAAATAAATAATGTAACAAAGTAATTTTAACTAATACATCAACTAAAAAATCAGAAAATATATTAATCAGAATTTTCCAGCAGACATAACTTCGCCAGACTTCTGTCTGGGAACAATGCACTGTCTCCATTTTCCAGTAACGTCAGATTATCAAACTTGGGAACAATAGACCTCCTGTCTACATTTGACATCCTAAGGGACATACCTAATCTAACTTCATTGGATTCTTTTGACTAGTACACGTTCATAGACTAAGTCATAGGCACGATCAACGATCCTTAACAAGACCGAATATCGAGCTCCATACAATCTCTAAAATACATGTGTTTATATGAAGTGTAGTCATCATCAAAACCTAAGAGAGCCAACAAATTCCCCCTTTTTGATGATGACAAACTTTTAAACAAACTTAAACAAAATAGAGTAAAACCAATGTCATAGAGCATGCCCGAGATTAAAGCTACTCTACATAACTTAGTAAATCAACTCGTTATGATATAACTTACCAAGCATATAACAAACAGATTACTCTACTATTTAGAACAACATAAGCATAATCATAGTATTCAAATTAATTCATAAAAGTTCATAGCTTATGTCTTTAATAAACCTAAAACTAAACAACTAAAGTTACTGAGATACTTAGTATTACCAATTTAGAATTGACAAAATTATAACTGATCAGAGCATATATTCAAGAATTTTATCAGAGCATACATTCCAAACTAAATATAAATATATTGAAGCATAAAGCCTGAACATAATATTATCAAATCAAATCATCAAAGCATATATATACTTCCTTATCAATGCATTATAACTGTTTTAACAAGTTTCAGTTTCAGAGCATAGCATTCAAACTAAGTTAGAGCACATCAAAGTATATTGTCAAAGTATATTAATCAGAGCATGTAATATCAGAGCATTTCTTTTTTCAATTAACCAGAACATCATAATATATATATTAATCAAAGATTTTTCATAATGTAGCACAGAAAGTTTAAGAGTTAATCAGAACATCAAAGCATACTACTTTCCATAGGCAAAACAAGAAGATGGTTCTAAACTAATTCATAACTCAAGCATACCATTTAAGTTAGTGCAATTATTCCCCCTTTTGACATCATTCAAAAAGGAGAGGAGATTTCATACCACAGCACTAACTATATAAGTATAGCAATTTAAAAGGTAAGCAAGTAAAAGCAGTAATGACAAGCAAATACTGAATGATGCCGTCAAAATATGCAATGAGTTAATATCACTAACCATAGCAAAATGAGCAGCAATGTGTAAAGGGTATAAACTTTCAAATACTGTACCCAACTTGGTACATTAGAACTAAAATAAATTGTTTGTTTGATAAATGGACCAACAAAAGATAATTAGGAGAGGAATCAAGCAGCATGCTCTTCTTCATCCACGAATTCGATCTGCACCCCACTGTATCAAGCTTAGCACCTAGACAGGCCTCCATTTAAGTGAGCTGATCAGTGATAGATGCGAAGGTGACACGAACTTCATCTTGGAGAGAATAGAACTGGGACTGAAGATCCTGTAATTTGTTGAGAACAGGTTCTAAGAGAGCTATAGGAACTGAGGAAGGATTAGCAAAACCAGTGAAACTAAGGCCAGGTGACATAGGTGTGGTGGTTGTTGGTGGCGGTGTAGCAGGAATAGGTGAAGGTGGAGGTGATGGAATGTGGTGTGAAGGTGATGTGGCCGGTTTTGGTGAAAGAGGTGCAGTAGGTTAAGGCTCAAGGGTGGTGTGTGAGGAAGAGTCATCATCCAAACTAACTATTGAACGTTTTCCCTTTGAAGCGAGCCGACTACTTTCCTCGATGTAACAATAGGCTTCTTCTGAACCGACATTTGAACCTCCTCATCACTGGAATCATAATCATCATCATCATCATTATCCAGTGCCTCACCCTCCTCTTCCTTTGAGGCTTACCCCTTACTTACAGCTTCCCCCTGTTCCCTTTAGAAACTAATTTCTGCCTCTTTATGAGTGGCAGTGGAAACAGGCTCCTGGTCCTCCTATTCAGCCTTTTGATCCTCCTCTGCTTTTTCTTTTTCTTCTTTCTCCTCATCAGAATCCTCATTCTCCACATCCTCAATGGTGGCTTCCTCCAAAATCCCTTTATCTGATACTTTAAGGTGCAAGTTGGCAAGACATTTTACACCTATTTTGTTGTTAGCACTCATAGGGAACTGTGGGCCATCCAAAAGGACTCCAAATTTCTTAAAAATCCATGTGAACAAACCTCCATATCCTACCATAAATTTCTTTTCAATACAATCGGATAAATATGAAATCATCAAAGAAGGAAAATTAATTTTGATGTGGTTGGCTAAACAATACATTAAGGTGGCATCACGAAGATTTACTTCACTATGCTTGGAAATGCGTGGTAAAATAAATCATCGGGCTATATTATAAAGTAATTTGTGAATAGGAGACAATGTGTTGTGACTAATTCTGCCTTTCTTTTCATTAATCCCCAAAAATTTTAACACTGTTTTCTCATTAATCCCTGAAAAAACGATCTTAGAACCAACGTGATATGTATCAAAACCTACAGCAAAAATCTAAACCATTCGCCTAACATCATGGAATTAAACTCAATTTCTACCTTCTTAACAACACTTGAACAAACCCCATTTTCAATTGAAAAAAATTTGAAATAAACTCACGCATAAGGTTAGGGTAAATTGGGTTGCAATAAAAGTCATACATCAAGGTTTCCCAATTTTGATTTTTTAAAATAGCGTGAAGTTGGAGAAAAGGTGTAGAAACATACCAGTGCTTATCGAGACCAAAACCTACTGACATTTCTTTTGCAATTTCCTCAGGACTGTTGGGATCCACAGTCTTAGTTTTCTTCAATGGTCTTAATGATGATTTTCCTTTGCGTGTTGTGTTTTGGCGTTTTGTATCGCCGTGCATGGTTGAAGAACTAGGTGGGTCAGATTGTTTTGGTTTAGATGAAGAGGATGGTGGTGCAGTGATCAATGGGGATGGGTGTACGACTTTAATGGCTTCGGTTGAGTCACTTTTGGTGTTTTCTTGCTTGATTTCTTATTGGTTGAGGAGGTAGCTTTTAGTGTTTTCATGGTGAGTAAGGACGGTGAAGAAGAAGATGTATTGAAGAAGTTGAGTGAGAGTAACGGTTTCAGAGTCAGTAAGGTGAGTAAAGAGATGTGAGGTTTGTGAGTGAGTGATGTGACGTGAGTGTGTAAATAAGAGAAGTTATAGGAGGTGAAAGGACAATTACTTGAAGGGTTGTACTATAATTAATTTACTTAATTGTATGTGTGAACAAGGTGGATGATGAATAGTTAGTGGGTAGGTTCATGGAGTTGGCGGTTAGTAACGGTTTTCAATCAGACTCTCATTAATAAATATTTTATGTTGACCATCTACATAGATAATGATGCTGGGAATAAAATTTGAGAGAATAAATGAAGATGTCCTCGTTTTTTTTAATATGAGGACTATCATTCGTAAAACAAATGTTGCTTATGGTTTGATCAATTTAAACATGCATTCAAGAAAGCAAACACAGCACGTACTTTAAATAACTGCATACCTGAACCTTTTAATGGTTAACTTCTTAACCAAGGTTTTTGTGAATGAATCAACCTTCCAAGTTTTATTTTGCCTTGAGGAGAATGCTTGTCATAAACTTTAGTGGAGCTTGATCATGCCAAGTTCCAACCTCATCTTTTCATGGTGTTCCCTTGGAAGTGGTTTAGTCATGATGTCTGTTATTTGCTCATAAGTACTAACATGCTTAACGATTATATTTTTATTTTCCACATTATACTTGAGAAAATGATGTCTTATATGAATATGTTTAACTCTAGAATGATGCACGAGATCTTTGGATATGCATATGGCACTAGTATTATCACAATAAATAGGAACACATTCAAACTTAATACCAAAGTCTCTTAGCTGTTGTTTATTCCACAGCATTTGGGAACAACAATCTGCTGCTGCCACATATTCTGCATCTGCAGTGGATAATGCAACGGTGTTTTATTTCTTGGAACACCAAGACACTAAACAAGAGCCAAAGAATTGTACCATACCTGAAGTGCTTTTTCTGTTTACAATATCTACTACATAATCTGCATCACTATAACCTTTCAAATCATAGACATCACTTTTTGGATAAAATAGGGGACAAGTTATCTGTTCCTTTCAAATATCTCAGAATTCTTTTCACTACTATATGATGTGATTCTTTAGGATTTGATTGAAATCTAGCACATAAACTAACACTAAAAGCAATATCGGGTCTACTAGCGGTTAGATATAATAAAGAACCAATCATGCCTCTATACATAGTTTGTTCAACATCAATAACATTTGAATCTTCATCTAATCTAACTTTTGTAACCATAGGTGTGTGATTTGTTTTAGCATTGTTTAAACCGTATTTCTTGAGAAGTTCTTTTATATATTTTTGTTGATGAATAAAAATTCCATTGACGGTTTGTTTCATTTGCAAACCAAGGAAGAAACTTAATTCTCACATCATACTCATTTCAAATTCAGTACTCATTAGGTTAGCAAATTCTTCACATAGCAATTCATTGGTAGCACCAAAAATAATATCATCAACATAAATTTGAACAACTAAAATATCAGAACCTCTATTCTTGAAAAATAAGGTTTTGTCAATTATACCTCTGAGAAAATTATTTTCACTCAAAACTTTGATAATCTTTCATACCATTGTCTAGGAGCTTGTTTTAGCCCACAAAGAGCTTTATCAAGCTTATAAACATGATCTAGAAAAGAAGGATTTTCAAAGCCAGGGAGTTGTTCCACAAAGACTTCTTCATCAAGAAAACCATTCAAGAAAGCACATTTCACATCCATTTGATATAATTTAAAATTCATAAAAGCGACAAAAGAAATTAGTATTCTGATAGCCTCCAACCTGGCTACCGGAGCAAATGTCTCTGTATAATCGATTCCTTCTTGTTGATTGTACCCTTTAACCACGAGCCTTGCTTTGTTTCTTACTATGATTCTATGTTCATCCAATTTGATTCTAAATACCCATTTTAGTCCAATCACCTTTTTGTGTTTTGGTTTCGGTTCTAAGTGCCACACTTTGTTTCTTTTAAATTCATTCAATTCATCTTGCATGGCAACAACCCATTCGGAATCTCTTAAGGCTTCTTCGTGATTTTTGGGTTCTAATGTTGAGAGGAACGCAAAGTGTGCACAGAAATTTCTCATTTGGGATCTGGTTTGTGTGCCCTTGTTTAAATCACTAATTATCAAATCAAGTGGATGACATTTTTGATATTTCCATGGTTTGGGCACAAATTCTCTTGTAGAAACAATTGTGGGCACAGGGTTATTGACTTAATTGTTATTCTGCTCAGCTTCAACCTGATCATTTTGTTCATCTCTGGGAACAGCTGGATTGGGAACATCTTGTTGGTCCTCATTTGCCCGTTGTTCTGCTTGGTCAGGTACTTTGGTTATTTCTTGAGTCAGTTGTTCTCATATTGTTCTTTGATCTTGTTCTTTAGTTACATCTTCATCATCTTCCAAATTTGCAAGTCCTATTTTGAAATTATTTGTATCCTGTTCACTTGCCATAAAGTTAGTTTTATCAAAAATAATGTGAACGGATTCTTCTACACACATAGTTCTCTTATTGTAAACTCTATAAGCTTTACTATGAGATGAATAACCAAGAAATACTGCTTCATCACTTCTTTCATCAAACTTTCCTACGTTTCGTTTTCCATTAACATGAACAAAGCATTTACATCCAAACACACGAAAATAGGAAATATTCGGTTTTACACCTTTAAACAATTCATAGGGTGTCTTAGAAGTGATAGATCTGATTAGTACACGATTTAAGATATAGCATGCAGTATTTATAGCCTCAGCCCAAAAATTCCTAGGAAGACCACTAGCAATTAACATGGTTCTAGCCATTTCCTCTAATGTTTATTTTTTCTTTCTACCACACCATTTTGTTGTGGTGTTCTAGGTACGGAAAAATTATGACTTATGCCATGTTCATTACAATAATTTATAAAGCTTGAATTTTCAAATTCTTTACCATGACCTGACCTTATGTGAACAGGTTGATTATTTCTAGATTTTTGTATTTTATTAGCAAAAGAAACAAACTCATTAAAATCCTCATCTTTGCTTACTAAAAGTAAAGTCCATGTAAATCTACTATAATCATCAACAATAACAAATACATATCGTTTGCCACTACGGCTTTGAATTCTCATAGGTTCACAAAGATCCATATGACTTAATTCAAGCGGTTTTGAGGTGGTCACTACATTCTTTGGTTTAAAGGACGACCTCACATGTTTTCCTTTGGCGTAAGGATCAAAAATCTCATCCTTTAGAAATTTTATGGATGGCAATCCTCTTACTAGGTCTTTTGATCTTAAGATATTAATCAAGGAAAAGCTAGCATGACCTAGACATTTGTGCCAAACAAGAGGATCTTCCTCTATGACACTGAGACAAGTTAGACTCGATTTGGGAACAGTGTTGATGTCCACAACATAAGTGTTCTCTTTTCGGATCCTTTCCAGAACAGTGTCTCCTGTGTCACTCCTAGAAATAATACACTTTTCAGAAGTGAAGTTTACAGAGTTACCTTTGTCACAGAACTGAGAAATATTTAGTAAATTATGTTTTAAATTCTCGACCAAAAATATATTATCAATTGCATGGGAACTTGACCTTCCTACTTTTCCTTTGGCGATGGTTTCACCTTTCATGTTGTCACCGAAAGTCACAATTCCCCCATCATAGGTTTCCCGTGAGAGAAATTTTGATTTATCACCTGTTATGTGCTTGGAACACCCACTGTCGAGATACTATGAGTTGTTCCCCCTCACTAGAACCTGCAAGACAAATTAATTGTTAGAATTAGGAACCCATTCTTTCTTGTGTTCCTTGTCGATTTGACGTGAATTAACTTTCTTAATCCAAATACGATCAACATAGTTTCTATTGGAGACTTTGCTACTTGGGAGATCGACATAGACCTTTTTCTTTTTATTATTCTTATTGTAATCTAGGCCTTCTGTACTTTTAGTTTTAGCATTTAGAATCCATTTGGGAACATTTTTGATTTTCCCTTTTCCTCTTGAATTTAATTCAAGTTCTAATATTTCATTTTCGGCTCTGTTGGATTCAAGGTCGATTTTTAATTTTTGAAAATCAGTACATGCATCATTAATGGATGTGTCGTTTAATTTCTTGTTTAAGCCTAGTAATTTATATTGGGTCAATTCAACATTAAGAATAATATTCTCCTTTTTTACTCTTTCCATTGTTTCCTTTAAAATGATATTTTGATCTAGCAGATTAAAAATATCCATTTTAGACATCGGATCTAAAGGTATTTAAGTAGGAAACATGGTCTTTACTAATCTTAAGCTCTTTTTCAATTTGATGACATTTATCATTACTTTCTTTTAATTTGCCTTGTGTCTCCATTAGCAACTCAATTAATATATATCTATTTAATTTAAACAGATGGTTAGGAAATGAATTAGAAGACTTTACCTCTTTTCCTTTGGACTTCTCAATCTTGCTTTCGTGTGAAGCCATGAGACATAAATTGGTTGTTTCTTCCTCTTCGGGGTTTTCTGTCTCAGCATCACTCTCGGATTCTCCCCATGCAACAATCATGGCTTTGCGAAAGTCGGTTTTATTGAGATTTCCTTTGGTTGGTAGTCTTCCTGTTTTCCTTGCCCTTTTCATTTTTCCACATAGGGCAATCTTTGATAAAGTGATCAGTACTTCCATATTTGTGGCATTCTAGGTTGGATTTGGAATTGGCAGATCTTCTTTCTTTGCTGTTTCTTTGATTGGTGTATCTGCTATTCCTGAAGAATTTCTTGAATCTTCATACCAACATGGCAGCCTCCTCTTCATCACATTCTGACTCTTCTAGATCAGCTGCTGTCAGAGCCAAACCCTTGTTTCGGGAACTGTCTATTGTTCCCAAATGCAATTCGTGAGTCATAAGGGAACCAGCCAGCTCTTCCAGATTGAACTTTGTGAAATCTTTGGATTCCTGGATGGCTATGACTTTGGCTCTCCAACGTTCATCTTGAGGAAGACTCCTTAGAATTTTCCTGACTTGTTCATCGGTAGGAATATGTCTTCCAAGAGAGACAAATTAGATTGCGGAATTAAAATTTAAACTTAAAACGAAAAAGTAAAAGAGACAACACAATTTTACGTGGAAACCTGCTAGGCCTAAATAAAAGGAAAAACCACGACTCCTCGGGATTTCAAAACTCTCCAATATGTTTTAGGCAATTCGTTACAATTACATAAAACAAACTCAACTTGTTTCACTCGAAGCTTTTCTAACTAGGCCAATTCTCTTTCTCTTGCTTCACTCGAAGCTTCTCCAATTCTCTAGCTTCACTCATAGCTTTCTAATTCTCCCCTAGACTTACCCAAGTCTAGTTACAACAATTCTTTCAAAAACCCTTTACAAAGATAAATTCTCTAAAGATAAAATTAAAGAATTGCACAAGAAAATATTATAAATTAATTGGAAAATTTTTGGAACAAATATTTCTTGCTAATATTATTCTCCCTCGTATGGATTCTTAGGCTCATACGCATACTTTTTTAAGAATAAACAAGTCCTCTATTTATAGGAATTTATGTAGCTAGTAAAAAGGGAATAACCACCAATTCCTACCTTATTCCTAATAAAAAGAAGATTTAAGTGGATCTTAGATCTAAAGATTAAAAACCCACGGTTAATCTCTTAATAAAAATAAATATGTGAAAGCTTTATTCTAAAGTAATAAGCCACGGTTTCTTATACGTAATAATAGACAAAGTAGTTTATTACTTAATTAGATCCAAAATAAAAGTCTATTTTTAAGGAGAAAAATATTCCACTCTTTAAGAAATTACACAGTTATTTTAAGGTGGTTATAAAAAATATTTTGCCAATTAACTTATTAAATAAATAATGTAACAAAGTAATTTTAACTAATACATCAACTAAAAAATCAGAAAATATATTAATCAGAATTTTCCAGCAGACATAACTTTGCCAGACTTCTGTCTGGGAACAATGCACTGTCTCCATTTTCCAGTAACGTTAGATTATCAAACTTGGGAACAATGGACCTCCTGTCTACATTTGACATCCTAAGCGACATACCTAATCTAACTTCATTGGATTCTTTTAACTAGTACACGTTTATAGACTAAGTCATAGGCACTATCAACGATCCTTAACAAGACCAGATATCGAGCTCCATACAATTTCTAAAATACATTTGTTTATATAAAGTGTAGTCATCATCAAAACCTAAGAAAGCCAACAGTATGAATGATGATAATAACTATAACATAACATATGCGTAAATAAATAAAATATATAATACTAGTGTACATGCATGTGTAAACCCGACTTTTTAAATTTATTTAAATTAATTCAAAATTTTGATGATTATATAAATATGTACATATACAATTTTGAGACATTCAAAATTTTTAAGTATTAAATTACTATTTTGCTCATAGTTCTTCAATTTTAAATATGATATACCTTAATTTAGTGAGAAGAAGAGAAATATTTCCGCACTATTCCACTAGCATAAATATTGCCCCCAAAACACTACAAAAAAGACTTTCTAACAACCGTACAAAACAATTTGAAATTTAGTTGGTATTACTCTATACTAACTTGTTGGTTTAGTTTAATTTAATTTCTTTAGAATGATGAAATTCAAGTGTGGTTAAGTATTGATAAGGTTATTCTAGATTGAATCAAGATCAAACGACTATGAAGCTTAGGCTGCTTTATATAAACAAGCGAATTTCAAAAACAAATACATTTACATATAGATGATTCATGGAATTTTATCTTGACTTTTAATAATCAATAGAAGTGAATTTCTAGAGTTTAAATTTCATATATTATGTAAAAAGCTAATCACCAAGTTATAAGAAAATTTTTCTTATAGATTTTGAATTACTTTTTGTTATGTTTTCTAAATCTAATGTGAATAGAAAAATATGTGTACCTTCTTCATTATAATCTAAAATTTTAGGAAAGTGATTAATAAAAATAAAGACATTCAAAATTCTAAGGGTTAAAGAGAACCCAAAGGTGGAGAAATAGCTTCTTGAGGACTGAACTCCGTAACTACTTGTGCTTATTTTTATTTCCGCAATTTATTTCAAGTAATATTTATTCAGTTAAAAGCAATCAAGATTCTAGACAAAAACCATTCCAATAGTTCTAAAACGAAAAATTGTCAAAAAGAAAAATATTGTATTTCACCCCTTCTAGAGTATTTCTACGCATTAAAATCGATCTTTCATTGGTATAAGAGCCTACCTTTGATCTAAAACAAACTGTGAGGATGAATGATTCTAATGGAAGAGTCATTCAAGGACGTTCTACTAATCATTCACCATGTTCTGTGGAGATAATTTTGTACATTAGCAAAGCTTAGGAAGATGTTCATCATAAATCAAGATCTGGTAGTATGGAACACAAAATGGTCCATATATTGCCATGAAGAAAAAAATGACAATTAGGAAGACGTTCCAAAGGCTGAAAATGAGATGAACCAAGATGATCGTGAAAAAATCTAAAAAAACCGCAGTGCCATTGAATATGTTGTATTGTGGTTTACATTCTAATGAGTTTGAGAGGATCTTCTCATGCACTGATGCAAAGGAGATTGATTTGGAACAAACTGATAGTCACCTCTGACGGGACATCTCAAATCAAGGAGACGAGGATCAGCATTTACCTTTAACAATATGATTATTTTCTATACAACCAAATGAAGCTGTGAAAGATATGTTCAAGAGGATTACAATCTTTGTAAACAATCATAATTCCCATGACAAAACAACAAAAGAACAAGAAAAAGTCTACAAAAATCCAAAGAAGCCTTCCAATAGAAAGATGAGGTCCTAAGGTCACTACAATCGAGAAGGCACAAAACCTTAGAACTCTACCATTTTATGATCTAGTTGGTAAACCGGAAACTAATGAACTCACTCTTAATTCTAATATAGAAGAACCTCCTTCATTATCAAAGTATACGACAATAAATTCAAATATGAAGGAAATTTCCTCAGACTTTGAGAATAGTGAGAATGAAGAAGATAACGATGAGGAGCATTAAGTCTTACTGTCTAGATTAGATAGGTTCTGAAATCCAAAATTACTATCACGAACAAGAAAAATGAGTACCCTAAATCTTTTAAGACTCTTAGAGGTAAACATTATCACGAAACTTCAAAAAGTAATTCACGCATATTTGTTTTGAATGTGGTTCAGAAGATCATTTTATTAAGGATTGTTTAAAGGCTAAAAGAAAAGACTTATAAGAAAATTTGATAAAAAAAAGCGTACAAAAGAAAAGACTACAAAAAAAGCTATGTGAGCAAGAATCCTCAAGTGATTCATATTTTGATCAAAGTTAACAAGCAAATTATGGTTCATAACCTAAGAGTTAAATCCAACAGAGAAGAGATCAAATGAGATATCTTAAAAGAGTTACAAATGGATCCTAGACAGTGGATGTCCAAGGCACATGTCAGACAAACCTTACTTATTTTCGGAGCTCATAGACAATCAAGAGCTATTATACTAGGTGATAAAGCTAAGTGTAATTTAGTTGGTATTGGCAAGGTTGGAGATGAAAGCTCACCAACTATTGAAGATGTATATTTGGTTAAAGCTTTAAATTTTAATTTATTAAGTATTTTACAATTATATGACAAAGGTAATGAAGCCATTTTTAACAAAGATGAATGTCATGTTATAAACATAAATATTATTATTAAAGCTCTTGCAGGAAATTTTATTCCTTGTGCACTAACCAAGTGTAAAAGACAACTCTTAAGTGTCTTAGGTTGTTGATAGAAGAATCACAGTTGTGTCATAAAAGGCTTAGACATGTAAAAATGCATACTTTAAAGAAACTATCTACAAAAGAATTCAACTTGATGAGGTATGTAAAGCATGCACAATTGGTAAGTGAAACAACCCAAACCAGCGTAAACAGTATCGTAATACTGTCTAAAAAGCACAGCGAAAGCATTATAGAAGTCTGGGCAGAATCTGACCTATGATTCGATAACCACAGCAAACCAATATCAGAGTATTTAAAAACTTTACATAACTTTAATATAATTAATTACAACCATTTATGAGCTAAGTTTATACATTACTAAATATCTAAATCCTTTAATTTTACAACAGATAATTCATTAAAATGTCCTTGCTATCGCAGTACATAACATATAAGAGGAGCAGCACATCCATCCGCACTAAAGTTGACCTGAAAGTGGATCTATCCCCTGTAAGGGATAGGCCCCATCAAAGACTGTCAACAATTGAATTGTTAAGTAATCCAACAAACTATTATATTTATATATAAGTCATTAGCAAACATCTCCAATTTAATTTTTAGCTCATTTGGTAACTCCTTATAAACCATGAATTTATCAACACCCAAACTCTTTTAATAGACCGTGTGGTATTGAAATAAATACGACTAAGAACCTTTAGTTCATAGTGAGTTATGTCACGGGTATAACTTTACAAGTTAATCGCCAATTAATACGGCAAATGAAAACATACGATTTCATTGCAAAACAGACAAAACTTTATATACCAAACATATTTATTCAAAACTCATACTAAAACAGCGATATAATAACACTTTTAAACATGGGAATATATATATGGATCGTTAGGGAGTAGGCTTGATCTAAATCCTGAGAACACGAGTGGTCGTCACAACCGGAAATACCTCGAGATCGATCCGAAAACCATTACCTATTATCAAGCTTTAGGATTTTACAATATTCCAGATATAAATATTCGTTGCCAATTCCCAAAAAGGGACAATTTACAACGTCTAATACTTTATACAAAATATTAAGTAAAACATACTTTTGTAATCTCTCTAAATACAATATTAACATACTTTATTTTATTTAAATAAAATTTCCATAACATGGTTAATTTTGTTAAAATCATTTTAAAATAATAATAATATTATTACATAAACAAAGTAATCACTAATTAGTTGGAATACTAATTGACTCATCATCAACAACACATGTAAAAGCTTGAGTTACCATCAATGGAGTTTAACCAATTTTTACACCAATCCTCTTAAATCCCAAATACCCAATTTTGATTCAAACCCAAATAATATCAACTAATCAAATAAGAACCTATAACTGAATAATACCAATCAATAAAACCCAATTGAAGAATGAATAATAACCCTAACACTTGATAAAAGGAATACTCAATCTGAACCCCAACTTTAATTATTAACAAGTAAATTCAAAATGCTATTCTCGGATTTCTAGAACACCCTGTTATCTCTCTCTTACAATATCATTTTGAGGTGATTTAAGTGGCCACACGAATTTGACTCGAAGCAATACAAATCTTATGCATAAACCAAAACCCATAAATGACTCGAACTGTCTCGAAAACAGCCATAAACAAACGGACAGAAACTGGTTCAAATAAAATGAACTTTACTCTCAACATTGAACATAAACCAAAACTCGAAATTGAAACCATAAATACTATACTACTTGAATTTACTTGAAATTCAACAACCATTATTTATTCTTAAAATCTTAAAAACACTTTAAAACATCCAATTTATACTTAACTTAATAGAATAGTTTGTGAGTTACCTTGATGAGCAAATTTCTTCAATCAAAATTCAGAATCTAACCTCAATTAACAAAAAAAGATTCTACGAAAACGCCCTAACAATTAAACACATTAATGTTAATTGAAGAATCTTTTAACCTTAATTAACATACACATACATAAAATGAAGATGAAGATGAGCATAAACTTACTATTATCAAAAGTGGATTGATGATCTACATGATTTCTTTAATCCCAGAATTATCCAATCCCCAAAAAAACTCCCAATTAGCTTCCTATAATTCTCACTAATTTTATAGACACCTTAATTGAATTTTTAAGAACCCTAAATTGAAATTGAGGGTTTCTACTATACACACATACTACTTATTTCATGATGATTTATGAACTTAGGATGGAAAAGTAGGTTAAAGTTTCGATTTTGGGGTTAGTTTTATGTATAAGAGGAGATGAGATTTAGGATTTTTTATATGGAAGAAGATGATAATCAGGGAGATAGGTGATAATTAATTATCTTATATTGATTTCTATGCTTAGGGGTGAACTTGGTTTTGGAGAGTCATAAAGTTGAGTTGAGTCATAGGTTTTTGGTGTCAATTAGGAGGGATTTAGCTTCTTATTTAAGTTTATCAAATGTGAGGTTTATTATATACCCATATTTTTTGTCGTATAATTTACTTTGTTCCCAAAAATAATAAAACTATTATCCAAAAATCGTAGTAAAATTTTACTTTTAAAATGAAAAACTCATTTTATTTATTAAAATAATAATTTTAAACGAAGACGCTTTTATAACTGTTTCAGTATGCAAATAAGTAATTCATTTAAAACCAAAAAAAATAAAATTGTTCTAAAAGACTTATTGAACTCTTGCACGTGGATCTTTGTGGTCCCATGCATGTCAAGACTCCTAAGGGTAAGAAATATTCAACTTGTTGTATATGATTTCTCACGATATGCTTTGATTGCCTTTTTATGTGAAAAATCTGAACCTTCACTAGAATTCTACAAGTTGTGCAAGGAGTCACAGTCTCAAAAGAATGAACCAATAGTATCATCATGAAAAAGAGTTTGATCAACTAGGCTTTGAGACTTTTTGTGCTATATATAATATCTCTCATACCTTTTCTGCTCCCTATACTACTCAGCATGGAATTGTTAAACGTAGAAGTACAACTTTAAAGGATATAGCAAGAACTATGTTTTTGGAAAACAACTTGCCAAAATCGAATTAGGGAAAAGCCATTAACACTGCAAACTATATATAGAACATGTGCTTAATATGACTGTAACACCCGAATTCCCTACCCCTGAATCTCCAACCCCTTAAACAAAACCAGAAATCGTGAAGGAAGGTAGGAAATTCGGGTGTTACAATGACCCATCTTGAAAAAGATTCCATATGAGCGTTTGAAGGTAGAAAAACCAATATCTCTAATTTCAAAGTATTTTGATGTACGTTTTATGTCCATAACATTTGTAAGGATGGTCTTTGAAAGTTAGATGCACATAGTAATGAAGCTATTTTTCTTTGTTATTTCTCTTAATAGTTAATTTATTGTATTTTTAAAAAACGTAATAACATTGTTGAGGAAAGCATACATGTCAAGTTTGATGAAAAGAATGATGGTGTGCCAAGTGAAGGATTTGCAGATTCAAAATTAAATCGTTTCAAATCATTCCTTCTGATCAAGGAATATGCCTCAAATTTTCGATGATGAAGAAGGAGATGATTCAAATTGTTCTTTGCATTTTGATGAAACAATACCTCCTATATTTGATGAAGAATTCTATATTCCTTACAATGATTCTTGTTGTGACACTATTTCTATACCATCAGTCCATCACTTGAGGTATCTCATTACCCTTTTATTGTTGCTATTCATGATTTAAATGATGATACAATAATGGTTACACACAAATCTAGTGGTGATGATTTATATAATGCTATGGTGGTTTATGGAGATAATTTTGATGATTACGTTGTTACTAATTCTCTATAATGCAATCTTAGCATTGGGTTTGAACTATCATTTCCTAGATTTGGCATTGAAGTATATTTGGATGACATGTCCATTTCATTTTCTCCTTACGGTGTTAGATCTTTGCTCTAGTAGGTTTCGATGGTATGCTCACAATCTTATTGATTTATAATTATGATCATAATTATTTTTAGCAATTGGAGATGATTGATAATGCTAGTTGTATTATTTTTGATGATGTCAATGCCTTGTCAAAGGGGTTGTCCAATTATCCATGCAATAGTTCATTATCAAATGAATTAATCTTGAAGCTTGGTGAAAGTGCACTAATGAGTAAGCTTGATTATGACATTTGGTCACTTGGTTCGACTATATCACATGATTTTATTGATCTTAATTGGGATGGTCCAAGTGAAGCTAAGAAGGGGTACAATTATCTTTTAAAGCATGGGTGGAATTATCATGGTATTAATGGCTCTTTTGGATCTAAATCTCATTTTGGTGTGCATCGTACAAGCTATGCTATTCTCTTGATTTTCATGTGGAGTTTCTTTATGTTCAAAGTTCCATGGAGATTATATTGATCTTGCTTTGATTTGTATCCTAAGCGAATCAAACCAGGTGTTCACATGTTCAATGTTCTAAGTTCCAAAATCTTAAGTTGCTGATTTTATATCTCAAAATCTTGGAGCTGCTGAAATTTTTTTTCCAACGTGTTGGAGATGGTGATGAAGTTCCTTACTACAGGGTTCAAAGCCTTTGAGTTATCAAGGTATTCGATCCTAGAGCTTATTTTAATCAATTCATGGTATGTATAACTCTTCATTTGGTCCTTTTGAATCTGAGGACAAATTCCTTTTAAGAAGGAGAGTATGATGTCCATCATGAAATCTTTTTCCTTTTACATGGAAAAATTTTTCTAGTACTTTGGTTCGACGAGAATGACTAAAAATGGTCCAACTAAACTCATTTACGTTGGGATTATTCGAAATCAAAGTCAAGAAGGTCAAAATTGTGGTCAAAGTCTTGGTCTACTCATAGTTATATTATTGAAGTAACTTGTGAAGGTACTTGCATGGTCCATTCGAATTGCATGGTTATGGGATTACTCGAATAATGGCAAAGAATGTTAGCTTATTAATTTTATCCTTGATGATTATTAAAGTCATGTTTTTTCTTAAGGATGCCACATGGTTCTGAGGTGTTATTTTAGCCACAAAAGGTACCTAAGTTAGTATACATGATAAAAGGTAATTTGGTGATTAAGTTGCTAATTACATTGGGTAATTTATAATGGAATAAGTCTGAATTAATTGTGGCAAATTATCTTGCCTTGAATATGAAAAGTTTTCAAAACAGAATAATTCCATTTAAAGTTGTCCATCAAAGGATTGAGTGGGGGAATTACTATTGATTTGACTATTCTATAGTTTTTGTCTTGATTCACGCGTTTATTCCTCTCATTTTAATGGCTGTAGTAATATTATTCGTTCATTTGGTTGTGATAATCACTAAGAAGAGCATCCATAAGGCAACGTTTCATTCTTTTACGGGATTAATTGCTCACGGTTTTATGAGGGTTTATTGTTGATTTTCTCTTTAATT
Source organism: Amaranthus tricolor (assembly GCF_026212465.1). Lineage (NCBI taxonomy): Eukaryota > Viridiplantae > Streptophyta > Magnoliopsida > Caryophyllales > Amaranthaceae > Amaranthus > Amaranthus tricolor. The sequence continues at coordinate 35,354,331 of NC_080047.1, forward strand.
TCAATCATTCATTTGGTAATTTAATATGGCTAGTTCAAGAGTAATTATATTTCATCAAAGTTGTTATATGGGTAAGAGTATCCAAGGTAAACATTTAAGTCATTCTATTGCTTATTCATATGGTTGTTGGAAAGGACATTCAAGGCTTTTAAACTGGTTTAGAGAAGAATCCAAAGATCATATATTTTTAGGCTACATTTTCTATCATCGACAAGGGATAAATGAAGCCATTCAATTATAAGAGTTAAAGGTCTTTTATTTCTGATTTTTATCAGCAATAATAAGAATCGTTTATGGTTATGTAAGGGTCGTTTAATTTAGCATCCTAAGTGTTTAGGATTCTGGTAAATTTACATAGGATTTTAGTTGTCTTTATGTAATTACTTGAATGGTTTGTATTCAAATAAATGTTTAGTTTTAATTTTTGATTTTTCATATGCTTTGTAATCCTATATAAAGGCGTAGTTGATGAATGAAAAATATAGCATAATACAAGATTTAACCGAAATTTCAATGAAAGTTGTAAAACTTTTCCTCATTCATATACTTATATTTAAGTATCAAAAGTTTATCCAAATTATGAGTTTTTCTTACATTTAATGAGATTAAAGTGTTTGTGATAGTTCCATACTTTTTAATTCGTAATATTCTAATTTGAGTTGAGTGTTCCTTAAATTGATATTACAATCTAGTAAGTTTAAGTGAGTGTTCCTTGCTTACATATCCCTAGTTTGATTCAAGTGAGTGTTCCTTATCAAACACAATTGTTCGTTTATTTTTTTTCCATATCTTTAAATATCTGAATTCATGTTCAGAAAATCCTTGGAATCGTTTTCAAAGTCTTGAAAACTAATCCAAATAAAAATTTGTGTTTTTCGTAATTCCATAAAATAGCTACACATATACTACTTTCTTACCATCTTTCTTTCTAAGCCAAACACATTTCTTTTCTTTCTAAGTATTCCATTTGAATTACCCCCGTTTTTTTTAAACTAGTCCCACTAGTTTACTCATCTATTTCTTAGGTTACATGGTTTAAATGTCGAACATCTTTGACACATCTTCTTGCGTCTTCAAGTTTAAACTTTCTCTAGTTCATAATTTAAACGTATTGAAGACCGCTTGCTATGTATTTTTTAATGGAACATACTAAGCTAACCAAAGCTCAAAACTATGTTAAGGTAAGATGTTTGTTATCGTAAAAAATCTTAGGGATAGACATTGATCCTACTTGTCTTTAATTTAGTCAAAATTGACTATTTTTCATAAAATTATAGAAAATATATTACAACTTTTCAATAATAATGTCCAAATTATTTTTATTTTAAATGAACAGTGTCTAAATAATAAATGAAAGAAAAGACGAAAAATATGAATGACAACTAATTATAATAACAACAACAATGCACGATAATGGCAGCAAGAAAAAACATCAAATTATACAACAAAAAAGGAAAAAATATTCGGTTTGGGACGAGGAAGTTAAAAACGTAGCAACAACACATAAGAGTGAATAGGATGAGTATGTGAATATAAGTAAGGAAAGTTAGATTGGGAGCAACCGATGGAGAAAAGATGAGATTCTCGCTTGAAGAGAAGGACGTTTTGTGAAAATCTAAAAGAGACAAATTTAAAAATTTAATCAGTTAAAAGCCACCGAGAATTAAAGTATCTTATTTGATGAACCATCAACATTTTGAAATATCAACAATTATAGCTGACAATTCTTTAAAAGAATCATTGAATCTCACTTAAGGTATTATTTTTTGGAATAAAACATCTCACTTTAAGGTATTATTTTCTGGAAAAAAAAAACAAATATCAACCAAATATAGTTAGTACAATATAGGACATTATTTTTTGGAAAAAAAAAACCCCGCTTATTGCTTTGTTTTTTGAAAAAAAATATCACTTTGGGTGTCAACAATGCTAGTTTTATATTGAGTCTTGTTTACAAGATAGCATTGGTGAAATGAAAAAAATAATGAGTCATCATGCAAATCTCAATGTGGAATAGGCTTCTAAATTTGTCACAACTCACAAGTTAAAGATAAATAAAGGTGAATTTAAAGTGGGTATAACTATAAATGAAGTGTAAAAGTAAAATATGTCTTTTTTTGAACGATAAGTCTTATATGAGTATGAATGATGAAAATAATAAAGTGAAAATTTAAAGTGAAAGAGATTAAAAAAGTGCTTGAATATAATGATATTGGTCTCCTTAATAACCAAAAAATCGACAAAAAAAAAACCAAAATAATAAACCTCCTCTTTTAATCCCCATCACACTTTGACCACTTTGATCTGATCAAAATTAACTTGAAAATCAATCCATAATGGATGATTACCTAAAGTTTAACCTTTAATTCAAACACAACTGAATGCAAAAATATAAGAAAAAAATTAGCTTAAATCAAATCATTTGACTCATTTTGTGGATTTTGTAAGCTTTTTAGTTCAACATCATCATTTACCTATAGTCAAAACTCATTATATTTTCTAGTTTTTTTTATTTTATTTTTTTAATTTTTTTTTTGAGTTAACATTCATTGTTGCAACCATAAATCAATATAATGGTTCTTTCTTATAACAAAATATTTTCTATCATAAAATATTATTTACACTTTATGTATAAAATAGTGCAATAAAATAAATTTTTTAAAAACACTTAACCTATAATGTCAAAGTAAGCATAACACCATTCAACCTAAAACTAACATACTCTTTCCTACGTGACATACGCGAAAAACATATTTAATAATATTTATAATATCTTGTAATCGAATTTGACTTTACTTGACCTTTAAATAAATTTTAAATTATTTAAAAATCAATATAAACATTAAACTTAATTTTAAATTGATCTAAATTACTTAAAATTAACTCAATTGTCGGAAGTATCTCACGTAAAATTAACTCGAAATTCCATCCGAGCATAATTTCCGAAGGTTTAAGTTGTTCTCGAATTTCAAGCAAGCAACGTATTCTCTCTCTTCCTGTGTTTCATGCTTTTCACTTTCTGCGCACTTCCCATTTTCTGATTTTTTTATTCCGCTGCATTGATCTCCATTTTCTGTTGATTACTCTATAGATTACTCATCATCACTGTTTCCAATTTCATCATAACTTCATTTTTGGCTTTACGTCTCCCATTTATTTCTTCAGATCCGCTTTAAGGTACACACAGATCTGTTGCTGTTTACTATTATAATATGATTCTTCAGATATCTTCTGATGTTTGTTGTGCATTTAAAAATACTTCTGGATTTTTATGTTTCGTATTTTTATCGATGTAATTTTAATTGTTTGTGATGCTATGCAAATCTAAATATTTGGTGAACTGTAGTGTGAAAATTGTGTGAAATTTGTGCATCATTTACTTGGTCCAGTTTTATTGGTGATTAATTTGAAGTTTAGTATGTGTAGCTCATGATTTGGATCTGAACTTTTATGCTTCATATCAGCTGATATTTATTCTAGGATTAGTTTGGGGTTTAATGATTGCTTTCAAGTGAGAATTAGCCGTTTCTGAATTATAATTTAATCAAATTTGAATACTCTCAGTAAATTCAGCTGAATATGTATGGATCATACTAGAATTTCATTAGATTTGAATGCGGGGCGTCAGGTTGATTGGACGAATGAATTTTGGTGCTTCGGGATATCAAAATTTAGCTGAAGTTGTTATGGGAACTTTAGCTGAGTTATCAATCAAAATTTAGATATCTAATTAACTTGATATCAAAATCCAATTTGAATTTAGGATCACGTACTTCTACGTTTTAAGTTGATTGTGGTAAAATTTTGTAGGGATTCTTTTTGTGGAACTAATTTGGTTATACTGCCTTTATATCTTAATACTTGCATCACTTCTTCTCGAAAGCGCTCACAATCAAGGTAGAAGAGGTGCAATTATTATGGCATAAAGGAAGTATGTGTTATAGTGGTGTAAGAAAGCTTGACATTGTGGTATGACCAAACCAAATTCTTTTTCTCGAATCCAAGATGGAGGCTTGATGCTTAATAGAAGTATACATCAATATATCTAAGGGTGTAAACAACCAATGAGTCAATGACATAAGGATAAGATTTGATGACGTTAAATATTCAATGTTACAAGGGTCAGCGAAGGAATTCTCAATCATTATCAAGATATCTATGTTATGTATATTAGAGGAGCAAGGAGATACATTAGGATTTAAAACATGAAATATGTTGCTCAAAGAGTTTAGATTAGCACCAATATATGAGACATGATATTAAGTCATGTTGGCAATGTCAAAATCTTCTTATTTTGTTTAACCTCAATAAAATCCCCGTAAAGTTATTCTTTGCAGTTGCACGCTCTTAGTTAATTTCTTTTGCATCTCCTCTACTTCTTTCATAATTTTTAATTTGATAAGATTTTGATTATCAGGGTTTACACAATGTATTGTTATGTATTTGGATATGAGATCTAAATCATCTAAAAATTTCAATCATATGTGATATCCATTGGCATGACTAGGTCGATCAACTTGTAAGGAATATTACTTAGATCCTTGTTTAAATAATCATCTATTAAGCTTTTTTGATGTACTTTTGTTGTAGATGCAGGCGTAGTCGCTTAGCTGGTTAGGTCGTTGTGTGATTGTGTAAGTTTTGTGTGTATTAAGGATGGTTAGATTCGTTCTTTGCAAAAATAAAGCCATAACAATAAACTATTTGTGATTCATTTTTTTTTTAAAATCTTCTTTTTAATGTTATGGTTTGGTTATGTATCAATATTATTTGGGTGACGAGAATGTAGTATAATAAGTTTTTGTGGTATGATTTGGTGATCCTTTTAGAAAATCCCTGAATTTAGCTAGCGGTATTCCAAATGAGAGGCAAGGTAGGTAAGCCAATGGTTCTGTTTTACACTCTTTGAAGAAAAAGCTTAAATGAAAGGTTTTGAAATAGTGAATAGTTTACTACGTAAAAGCAAGCTAAAAAGTGAGAAAAAATTAAGATCTCAGAAGCATCTACTTTCTGAGATTTGGCATGTGATGCTTTAGGTATGATATGTAAACATCTTAAACAATGGGGATTTTCAGCAATTGGCTTTCTAGCTGGTAGCATTGGCTTTTTTTATTAGTTTAGCTAATTGTATATGTACACATCTCCAACAATGGGGATTTTATTAGTTGATAGAATTAACTACCCATTTTCCCCACTTATTAGTATTAAATGATTGAATTCAATTAATTTGTTAGAATTGAACTAAACTTGTTAGTATGTACTATCCTCCCTTTCTTTAATAGTTATACCTCTTCTTTTACGTGAAAGATTTTCTGGAGAATGCAGCTATCAAAAAGAAGAGGATAAAATTAATTCGTGACAATGTTGGAATGAAAGCAATGTGAAAACTTATTTTATTTGAGCCAAATTTATCAAAATTTGAAATTAATAAAAAGGGAGAATATGTCCTACAAACACTCAGGACATGCACAAGTTATTTCAACAAAATTATTTACTTTATTATTAAACACTACTTTGCCAAAGCCTTAATTTGAACGTTATTGGTTTGCTTCATGAACAAAATAATATTAACTTAGAAAATCAGAGTCAAAGTCATAGTCATCATTTTAGTATCCCGGACAAGTTAGGGTTGGGGGAGGAGAGTAGCGAACAGATCATACCCGTGTCCCCTCTCTAAGGGAAGGGCAAGGAGAAATGCGCTTACTCAATTTATCCCCAACAAGATAGTAACTTAGGAAATCATTGCTAGCAAATAGTACAATTTATTCATCAAGTCTAATACTAATCTACAACTAACAAAATTGATTCTAATAATCATGTACATATATTCCACTCTTCCATTTATTCTTTGAATTCCATTTTCATTTTCAAATCTCAAATTTTCATGCCATTCTTCACTCATGTTCATTTTTAGCCTGCCTCTTTCTCTTTTAATCTCTTTAAAGTAACTTCTACTATTAACTATTGCTTTTTTGATCTTCTTTATAGTTTGCACGTGACCAAACTATGATACACAATTTTCTGTTATTATTTCTACAATCGTGACCAAAATGCTTTCATATTTATTCATGTTGAATTCTATCCTTTAGCGTATGTACATCAATCTTTACATGTGTATCTCAGCTACCCCCATTTTTTCACAACGATTTCTTCTAGAAGTCTAACATCCTGACCTCATATAGTAATGTTGGTTTGATGGTAGTCTTATAGAAATTTTCGAACTTTAGCGGCACACCTTGGTCGCATAATATTTAAGTCACGACTCTTCATTTGAGCTACCAAATCCTATGCTTGACATCTTAATTAATATATGGTGTGAAAAATTCAACCAACGTACAAAAGCGTATTTGGATTGAGTTCTTTCATATCCTAATTTCAACAGCTACGTTATATGATTCTATGTGCCAAAATAACATTTTATTCTTCGAATTAGTTAAAGCTTTTTGATTTCAATATCTGCTTCCGCATCTCTATTTTAGCATTGATTCCATATCTAATTTTGTTCAAAAGTAAAAGAACATGACTACGACAAGACTTAAAACATTTGGCTATTTGCGAATATTTTCTTTTTTTTTGGGGGGGATAAATTTATAACTATAGTTCGTCGACATAATGAGCTAATTTTTTTTCTTTAGATATCCTTACTCCCGTGTCTACGCCTACAATAAAATGTATTTGCTTTTGTTTCCTTCAGCTTATATTGAAAGGTGAATTTGTTAATTTTTGAACCAATAGATTCTGCCTTTGATTTTTAATTGTTGCTACAATTATATTTATTTGTCAAGCAATATTATCATAAATCTTATTCTTTATGTATAAAAAATCCCTGTCAAATGCGATATTATTTGATTTGTCTAAATGTGGATTTTCATGATATCAACTTTTTATTTTTAATTATGCACAACTAGTTTAAATTAGTGTACTGGATAGCGTGAAAACAAGGAGTTTAGCAACAATGAAGTGGAAGTATTAATACTAATGTTTAAGGGAAAGCGCTAGTTGTATTATATATTTTTTTTTGATCTTTTTTCATACTGTGCCAATGCCAAAGTATTGGGATATATTTTATATTTTTCTGGTTAGATATTACCAATTCTTGCCTTTATGTCTCTATCGTTATGTTATTAGTTTTATACTCCTGTGGCCCCTAATATTGCACCATGGAGCCTTCAACACAAAGTTCAAAGAATTTGGTTGGGTGTTTTCTTTGTCTTTTTGTGAGTTAATAGGTGAATTAAGAAAGGGAAAATAGAGAGTAAAGATGTGTTAAGGTGCTGGGGTCTTGTCCCAAAATAGAAATGGGGTAAAATCATTGAGACAGACTAAAATGGAATGTGGGGAAACTTGAGAGGGTTGGAGGGAGTAAAGCATAAGGTTAATAATCTTGCAATGATGTTTTTGACATTGTTTCTGTTCTTCTAAACTCAAACAAATAGTATTCAGTAAAAATTTATGTCAGCAAAAATCAGCTATGATACGTGAACATAAGCTTTAAACTATAAAAGTCATTTTTAATCATAAAAATATTACTTTGTCACTTGCAAAGACTTTTAAGGAAACAGATGGAAGCTCGGGCAGATAAGACAAAAAGTTTTGATCATGTGGATGATATTCAAAGATAGAAAAAATGTGTTAATGATAATTAAAGAAAATGGTGAGGACCATTACCAAATATTGAAATGTAGTAAATTGATTGGAATAATTGAAAATTTAGCAACTTGATTAACATAGGGAGTAAGTGATTTTACTGTAGAAAAAATAAAACACAACAGAGTTACTAGTTATGTATTATACTTCATATGATATATTTGATATATTTTGACGTATGTCTTGATTCGAGATTGTTATATTGTTACCTGTTAAGGTGCAAATGAAGATCGAAGAACTTTATTGCTTTAGCAACTTATGCCTTGCAACGGTTTTTTTTTTTTTTTTTTTTTTTTTTTTTTTTTTTTTTTTTTTCAAATATAGAAGTTTGAAACATTATTTCATAGTTAGTCTGACTTTTGACCCCTATGGCTGCTTGCAGTGTGCTTGCTTTATTTCCTGTACCAAGAATCAATTATGTGGAAGTTTAAGCCCTTCACGCAAAAGGAACAAACAGGACTTGAGGGCCGTTATATTGATATTGGTAACATCAAAGTTCATGTCAAGAATGTCATCGCCGAAGGAGGATTCTCCTGTGTTTACTTGGCTAAAGATGCCTTGAATGCATCAAAACAGTATGCTTTAAAACATATGATTTGCAATGACCAGGAGTCATTGGATCTGGTAACGAAGGAGATCCAAGTGTTTAAATCTCTCAAAGGACATCCTAATATAGTTGCACTTGAGTCTCATACTATTTTGGACATGGGTAGGACAAAGGAAGCCCTTCTAGTGATGGAATATTGTGAGAAATCTCTGGTAAACGTTTTGGAGAGTAGAGGAGCTGATTTCTTTGATGAGAAACAAGTCCTAACAATTTTTATAGATGTTTGTAATGCAGTCTTTGCAATGCATTGCCATTCTCCACCGATTGCACACCGGTAAGGAGCATCCTTTGGACACTTAGACTGTATATTATTGGTTTTGTTATTCATTGGAATCCATCTGTAGAAGACAGTTTTGTATTGCGGTCCTGATTCCATTATTCTTGTAGAATAGGCAATGAGAAGTGAAAAATGGTTCTGTTCTTGAAGGGGGGTGTTCGCTGAAAGAAGCTTAAATATTCTATTTGTATTTCTATTTGGGGATGAAAACTAGATAGGCTGGTACCAGAAAAATGAGTTATTTTGCACTTATTAGGCCCAACTAATTCTTTTTGACGAGCTATTCAAGGAGTAGATCTCCCCTCTCGCTACGGATTGACCTTCAAACAACCCTTTAAACGAATGAATAGGAAAATACAAACATTCTGCATCTAGGCATAATGTTATTTTTTCTTTGTTGTCCTTTTAATATCATGACTATTGAAATCTTACAAGTCTCTTCATAATACTTTTGTTTATTGGAGACGTGGTGCTAAAAAGGAAGAAATTCAGTGGCTGGATTCATAAGTTATTAACTCCTTCGCCCCTTTGAGTTGCCCCTAATATCTGAAAAAGCTCACACTTAGAAACTAAATGATGCAATTTCAAAGAGATGGAGAGAGTATCTTACGTTCACTTTTCTGCTATTATAAAGTTGCTCACTCTTCCGTCATTATGTGTTCAGTGACTTGAAAGCAGAGAATCTTTTGCTGGGCTCAAATGGATCATGGAAATTGTGCGACTTTGGTAGTACTTCTACCAATCACAAACGTTTTGAAAAGCCTGAAGAAATGGGCATTGAAGAAGACATCATCAGGAAGCATACTACACCTGCTTATAGAGCACCTGAGGTTGAATAAACTTGCATGTCTCATACTTTGCATTATAGTGAAACATTAAATAACTTTTGTATCTTTTTGGAATAGATGTGGGATCTGTTCCGAAGAGATCTTATAAGTGAGAAAGTGGACATTTGGGTAAGATGATATTTCGCTTCTTTGTTCATATTGTATAAGCATCAAGCTGCATTTGTATGAAGTCACCTGAGTTTCAAATCTTCTGTTAGGCTCTTGGTTGTTTACTCTACCGTATTTGCTATCTTAAATCTGCATTTGATGGCGAGTCCAAGCTACAGATTCTGAATGGAAATTATCGCATCCCAGATGTACCAAAGTACAGTGCGCCAATTATTTATTTAATTCGAGACATGCTCAACTCTTCCCCAGAGTGTAGACCAGACATTACACAGGCAAGAACTTTGCTTCATTGGCCATTCATCCTTAAGAACTTAGGTTAGTTTAGATCATTGATATCATTAGAAATATAGGTACTGTAATTTTTAGTTGCGGGAGTTGTTGGTATTGGTGTGCGAAGTTTGGTTTTCCTGATCGCGCTGTCCATAATTACAGGTCTGGTTTCGGGTCAATGAGCAACTGCCAGTTGGATCACAAAAGTCACTACCTGATCGGCCACCCAATATGTGTGAGACGGCTTCAAATTTGACTGAAGGTTCAAGTATGTATGACGCATGCAACAAATAGTATCAACCAAATGCTTATGTAAATTGTAATGAGATTAGTGGTGTAATAGCAGTTCATTACTAAAAAATTTAATTGTATTTGTTCTACTAGGAATCTCCAAGACATCTCGGGCTTCAAATCCTGTGCCTCGTAGAAGCCCGCCACCTGTGCCATCAAGTGAACCATCTAATTGGACAAATTCAAATCCTTCAAGGAGCGGGCTTACAGGGGCAGCATCAGTTGGTTCTTTTTGGTCAACCGAGCATGCTAAGGACTCTCTTGTCCGGGAGGACAGAGGTGCACCAATATTTGATGATAAATCTCCAACCCTGAAAAAGGATAGGAGCCCATTGGAAAAACGTTATTCGCCAGGAACTGGTCTTTCTGTGAGGGAAAGCAGTCAGGTTAATCCAATGAAATCTGGTAGTACAACTTTTGTAAATGAAGCCTTCAACACTTTTGTTGCTGATTTCGATACTGCTAAATTGAGCCCAACAGCTACCAGCAGTGGCATGAAATCTGAGAAGGATAATTCCTTGGAGGCTGAGATAGAGAGATTGCGGGAGCAATTGAAGCAAGCCATTGCAGAAAAAGCAGAGGTCACTTCAAAATATGAAAAGCTTACTGCAATATGTCGATCACAACGCCAAGAATTACAGGAGCTGAAGCAGGCTTTGGCTGCTAAAACTCCATCACCAAAAAAAGACGTCGTAAGGAACCAATCATCTTCTAGTAATCAAACCGCCACTTATCAGGTACCTTCACTACCCAAGAGAATTCATTTCTAGAAATTTCTTCTTGAGACATGCTTGGAATGGGGTTTAATACTTGAGGAAATAAAGAACTAAAAATCAATTTATTAAGGGGTGGAACAAGGGATTAAGGGTGTTGTGGGGGGGGGGGGGGGGGGAATATACCATAGTGGGGTGGTTGTCTGGTGGGTAGTCTCAATAATGGGGAAATGAAATATTCCTCTCTCACATAAGACTATTTCTTCACTTTCTAGCCCCCTTGTTTACACCTCTAAATACCTCAATCATCTTAGGTTATGCTTGTATTGGGAGAAAAGACTATTACATTATGTTTGAATATAATTTTGAGAGGAAAAAAAGAAAGGGGAGGGGAGGGTTAAGCGAAAGGAAGGGAAGAGAAATGGAAGGAAAGTAATTCTTGTTTGTATAGAAGGGAATGAAAGGGAAAGGAAGGGGAGGGGGAAAGGAAAAGGAGTGAAAGAGAAATTGAAAGAAAGTAACTCTTGTTTATTTAGAAGGGAAGGGAAGGGAAGGGAAGGCAAAGGAAAGGGAGGGAGGGAGGGAGGGAGATGGGAGTTTTGCCTTCAAATCGTTTTATCTTTGAGGAATTGAATCCTTTACAAAAATTATTCATTTAATCCCTTCAAGTTCCTCCCTCTAAAGTCCTCTCCCATTTTGTTATTCAAATAAGGGGTCCTTCATTCCTCTAAATCCCTTTCCTTACTTGCCCTCAATTTCCTTCCATCCAAACACACCCTTAAAGGGTAAATTTAAGAAACTATATTTGTTGTCAAGAGTAAGAAATCGTTGTGAATTGATAGAGAAAGAGGAATGGAATTAGTCTTCTCATTTTGGAGGTAAATATTCCCTCCTTCCCTAAAATAAGATGATAATCTCCCATTTTCGTCATCCTCTTCATACAATTGTATCTTCTGTTCTTCATCTCGCTTCTCAAACTACTTACCTTTATTTTCATAGTTTGACTTTTATTTCCCCTAATTTTCGCTTACTTATATGCCTCCGTTCCAAAGCATGCCCTTTATAGGAACTGTTTAGTGAAGAGTCTTATGGTTTCTCCATGGAAAACTATTTGTAAGCAATCCAAATCTTAATGATCATGTTTCTTTCTCAAGTGCAAACATTTTAATGTGGCTCTCAAATGCAGACATATACTTGTGAAACAATAACCAACACAACTTATCTATGTGGTGATGTAAAGTGTAACTAATTGTAAAATTATTCGACTCCTTTTGTGTATGTAATTATGATGAGAATCAATTGACTGATTTTAAATTGTAAATTATGTTAGAGAGCAAAAACCGAAAGTACTGTGTGGGACAAGTATTCCACAAATTCAGAATCGAAGCCACGGCAAGCCTTTGCCAATGATGCTAATACACCGACATCTATAGTTGATCCTCCCAAGTCTGTAAGGACTAGGAATGGTCACTCCAGCAAGCAAGATGTTTCAGCTGGATCGACCAATGACGCATGGGGTTTTGGTGATGACAAATTCACAGCAGCACCTGCTACTAGCTCTCGGATATCTAGACCTAGTGAAGGCAGTACTTCCCAGCGATTTGGGGATTCAAATAAGTTCACGAGCAAGACTACGACTTCTCAACCAGCTGGGTGGGCTGGTTTCTGACTCGTTTTGAAAGGACACAGATTTATTTTCCTGTAATAATTTTGTTAATAGAATTCTTCTTGATAAAACATGTTGATTCATTATTGTATGTAGAGAATGTCTACCTGTCGATGACTCGTTGGCTAGCGACACAACACATGATCATAGTCTTGTAATCAATGGGGCCTTGATCTGTTGTAGTTTTATCAGATTGTGACTTGATCTCAGTTAAAGTATGAGGATATTATTATATAACGTACTTGTGCAATTAGTGTTGCATTGCATGTGTTGTATTTTTCGTTTCTTTCCTATCGAACGAATGTTATAGGTACACATTAAAGCTTGGCAATCTAGGTTAACATGATCTTTTTCATGACACACTAGATTTGTTAATGATTACTAAAGCTGATTTGTTATCGCAAAAGATGTTGAATATTTAGTGTATATTGATCTTAAAAATATCAAGTACAACAAATAATAATGGGACAAAATGTGTTAAAAACACAAGGTTCAAAGGGGGTCAAAGGGAAGGACAAAAGGAAAATTGGAAAACCGAGTTAGTAGGAAAAGCCGACTCGACTTTGGTTGCTTGTCCAGCTTCTCTTTTGACTTTTCGTCTTCTTTGATAAATGGGCATTGGATTCTATTCTTATTCAACCTTGATTTTAATGTTACAGGTGTGTTAATAAGTTGGAATAATGCTTATGTTTGTTAATCAATGGTGATTAAGTGTGCCTTGACCCTTTGGTATACTAAGACTAGTATAAATAGAGGTCTCTCTTGTGTTTGTTCAAAAGAGCTATAAACTTTTGTCAAGACTTCCAAAGTTTATAGTTCATCTAAACACATAGTTATTAAGTGATATTCTTAAGTACTAAGGGTATATTGAGTTATTTGTATCTCAATGTGAATTTTTAAGTCATAATCCAAGTACTTTTGTGGGAGAAATATCACAAAAGGAAAGTGAACACACGCCTGCAACTAGTATCTAGTATTAAGTTTCCGAGTAACGGTATTTGTTACAAAAGCATCTTCAAGCTCTCTTAGTGTAATTTGTAAGTTTATTTTGTTATCCATCAACTAAGAGAAATTACAAATTTCTTCAAATTATAATTTGTATTTCACATTATTATATGTAATAAAAAAGAGGACTAAGTACACAACAATGCTTCAACTGGCCACGGGAGTAGTTAGCTGCAATAAAGATCAAGTACTCCACCACTTGTTTGGATAAAAGAAAATTAATGTTCCCCTCAATTCAATATAATGCTTTTATTTGCTTTTTACTATTCATTGATCATTTGAAATTTGTATTTTATTTTTAATTTATAAGTAAAAATGTTGTTAAGTGAAATTTTGTTTGATTTACATAATGTTTTTTGATCAATTAAGATTTCACTTGATTGCTTATCTTATATATTAAAAATAAATATAGTTCAAGAATAATAAAAAGAAAAGTAACAAAAAGCAAATGAAACGATAGATAGTGATCGGTAAATAGTAAAAAAACCAATGAGACAACACAAATTGTCGTGAGAGACCCTCAATTTGGTTGGCTCATTAGATTTTTTAAAAATACAAAAACAAAAAATGTAATCTACCTGCACAGTTACTCGGTAGGGTTTAGGATACCTCAAGTAGGCATTTAGGATACGTCACGTAGAGGTTTACAATGTGTCAAGTAGGTTTTTTAATTTGCTGAAGTTTTCAAGTAGGTGTTATGTGCTGTAGGTGTTTAGGTTATTTGCTGTAAGGGTTTAGGTTATGTGTTGTAGGTGTTTAGGTTATGTGTTGTAGGTGTTTAGGTTATTTGCTGTAAGTGCTTTTGTTATGTACTGTAAGTATTTTTGTTATGTGTTGTAGATGTTTAGGTTATTTGTTGTATGTACTTATGTTATATGTTATAAGAGTTTTATATTATGCGCTGTAGTTGTTTAGATTATTTGTTGTAGAATTTTATGTTATGTGCTGTAGGTCTTTATATGTCTATTTCAGTATGCAAAAATACTTACTAATGACTATTTCAAAATGCCTACATCAATGGTTCAAAATGCATACTTCAGTATGCAAAAATACATACTAAAACTAGTTTAAATGCTTTAATACTAATACTAGTTCAAAATACCTATTAAAATTTATAGTTGATGTTTTTGTAAAATACGTACGCGCAGTAAGTATTCTTGTAAATTGGGCTGGGTTTGATATCTTTTAAGAGACGGTCTAACACAATTGCATCAAATCAAGGAGAGTATCAGTTTTATAATTATTTAGTTATGTTAAGGGTAGGTTACAAATTGCGAATTTTTGAAATACTTAAGCAAAAAAATTAATTAATTAAATAAACTAAGTTCTAAACTTATTCCAAAAGTAAGCGTGAAATTTTCAAACCTGAGGTTTGGATCTGTTCGCAGTTACTAACTGCGAACATGTCAAAATAGGTCAAATAGATATTTGCAGTTAGTTTACTTCTGTAATAAGTTTAAAACTTAGTTTATTTAATTAATTTTTTTTGTTTGCTTCTAAGTATTTCAAGTTTTCACGAATTGCATTAGATAGTGACTTTTACATGTGGATTCAAGAAATTGAGGGAAGATTTCAGAGGCTTGTGGGTATGTTTTGTTTGATTTGGGTTAATTTGTTATGTTAATTTAATTTGCGTGATGATATTGTGGTTCATCATTTACTTTCGTTGATGTACCTTATTTTTTTTCTCTTGAAAAACAAAATCTTGATGAGGTTGTTCTTTATTTTCTAATTGCTAAATTTACTGACGAAGAAAGCAAACATCGGGAAATTCGCCGTAAATGTTAATAGATTACAATTGTGTTAATATATTACCTTATAGCTTTTATGATGTTGAAAACTCACAATTTACTGGGTTTTGAGTTGTACGCATTATTGATGGTTGAAAGTAGAGCAAGTTGGCTTAAATTTTATGAATTAGTAAAGATAAAGATAAAATTTCTTTGAGTTTACATTATTTGATTTAATTTTTTATTTTTAATTCCTAACTTTAAACATTGATTAATGACTGATTTTGGAGGAATTCGCCGCAAATGTTTAGTTGGGTGCTTGGTATTGATTTATGGGAATTTACCTTGTTTTGGATTTGAATTTGGTTGAAACAGATGACAGTTAGCATTTGCAATTACAATGTGGTAGTAATCCATTATTATTGATCTCATCCAACGTATTTCATACTTCGTATTTAGTCCAATGTGTACACTTGGTGGGTCTAAGCAATGGAATAAGACACACTGGTTATCCTCAAGAACAATTAGTGTAGGTAAAGTTGGCTTAAACTTTATGAATGAGTAAAGATAAAAATAAACCAAGTAACTAGGTTTCCATAAAGGTTTGTTTTGATTTTGTAGTTGCTGCTTTGGTTATGTTGATTTATTGTTGTTGTATCATTTATACTAGGGCTTAAATTTGAATTCAGATACTAGCATTTGAAAGTTGTTATTGCTTTTCTTCTTAGGTTTCTTTAACAGGTGCTGCATGCTACAAATTTACTACTACTACTACTACACTTCAGAAGTTTGGAATTGACCAAACTACTTTTATTCATTTTGAGGTTTGTAATAGATACATATTCAACTCTTAATTGGTAACTTGTGAATAATTGAAGCATCATAGGAATTTAAATAGTTTATTGAATGGTTTGATTGTAGTCGTACTATGGGAAAAATTAAAAGGGGTCATATTACTCTTGACAACTTCTGGTTCTGTTCATGTTATGCCTTTTAATAGCTTTTATTATGTTTTAAAGTTTACTGTGCAACTTTAGCTCAAGTATTAGTTCCTTGTTTGGTTGAAGTGTTTCATGAGTTTGACTTTTCTAGCTTATGTGAGAAGGATTAGTCTCTTGTTACATATTGTGGTCGTTATCATTAGATTAACTGTAACTATTAGTCTATTTTTCCATTTCTTTCTTAGCTTGCAATGATTTTACTTAGAACCTTGCATTCTTTTCCATTTAGAGTTCTTGTTATGTTCTTACTTCTTCAATTACACTTCCTTTGCCATCTCTTCAAAGTCATTTTTCAAAATTATTGGTGGGCGGGCTGCATAGTGAGGATGTCTGAGTTTCATCTGTGAGTTATTTGTGTATAATTAAAACTTTTAACACATGTAATTTTGCTTATTTGTGGACTGATGTGTTGTTTGTATTTTTTTTATTTACTATATAGCTCAATTAAGAGAATATGACAATATTATTAGATATTTTGATGTGATTTCTTATATTTATTGTAGTTGTGGGTGTTGTCTCTTTCGTCTAATGATTTACTCTAAAATATAGTTTTTTTTAGTTTAGTGCACCGTAATATGAAGTTTGTGTCTTGAGGTACCATTTGAGCATCATCGTGTTTGTCGGCTTTTGCTAAGTAATCTATTTGTGGTCATGGCATGCGGAGAGGGAGGAGCTGAGGAGGAGGTTTGTATTGGCTATACAAGTAGCTTCATCACATATTCAATTACTTTGTTCTCACTAATAGTTTGTAACTGTCAGGCTACTACTGTAAATTTTGGATAGAGCCATCTCATTTTGATCCAAGTATACCACCCTTACATACTGATGTCAATGAGATACTGGATCATGAGCATAACACCTTGGACCCTTTGACACCCAGAGCTGAAGCAACTGCATTGTCAACAAGGATACATGGCCCAAACTACTCAGGAGCCAGAACACTACTCACCATAGTATATCAAGGACAAGAAGAGGCAAAGAATGACCAATAGCCTATTACAAATGACTGGTGTAACAAGTAGTCAGTTATCAATGAGTATTAGCTATTCAGTAATAGTTTAGCTCCTAGTTTTCTAAGTTTGTTAGGACCGTTTTAAAGAGTTTTTGAGGCGTGCCATTAACTATAAAAAGGCCCCTCCCTCTCACTTTGTAAACTTGGTTTTTGTTAATAAAATTTCAGAGGTATTTTTGAAGTTTGAAAACTTTAAAGGATTTGAAGAATCAAATCCATCCTGTGTTCTGTTCTTGGTGAGTGAAACTAAGTACAAACCACAGTCCAATCCACTACATCAAGGGGGTAAAACCTTGAGAAGAGAGTGAGGAAGAGGCGCCATAACAAGTGAAGTTGTGTGTGTTTCTGTCCAAATACAGAAGATTCACCTTCTGTTTGTGCACTTTGAAGGAAGGGCAAATTATATTTTGTCAATCTTGACAGATTTGTGTTCAAGATTCTATCAAGAAAGAGTCTATACTGTGTATTTGGATCATCTTGGTATCAGAGCTGAACTAGTAAGGTTTAACACATCTTGGAAGAATTTGCAGGAAGATAGGTAAGTGTTGTAAACTTCCTAACACACAAACAATCATTGATCAGGTAAGTTTCTTTATAGACTGTGCACAAAAACATCCACAGGTATAATTTTTCTCTGATTTCTTTTTGTTACATACTATTTACATTGTTTTTAGTATATTGTTCTGTTATATCGTGATTTTTGTACATCCTGTTCATAATTCTGTAGTTGATCAATTTTCTGAAAATTTCCTTATATCATCATCACTTCTGAAATTTTCTTTTCCTGTTGCATTGATTTGTGTATTTTGATAAATCTGAAAGGAAATATGAATACTGAAGAAAAAATTGATGCCTTAGCTACAATGGTTCGACAACTAACACAAACTGTGGCTGAATTAAAGGTTCAGAATAGGGAGAATACTCAAACATCAGAAAAGACCCTAGATGATAAAACCCAAAGAGTTGATATTCCTGAATTTGATGGCAGATCTATTAACCCTGATGTTTATCTTGATTGGGAGGCTAGTATTGAGAGATATTTTGAATATAAGGAGACCCAAGAAGAAAACAACACAAATTGGCCAAACTGAAACTAACAAAATTAGCTGCACTATGGCTTGAGGGAGTGCAGAAACAAAAAAAAAAGAGAGGAAAGGAATAGGATTAATACTTGGGTTAAACTCAAGAAACATCTAAGGCGTAAATACGTTCCACCTACCTATAGACAGCAACTATTTGTGCAATGGAGCATATTAAGGCAGGGTTCCAGAACTGTGACTGAGTATATTCAAGAATGGTAAAGATTATCAGTATTATGTGATGTGAACGAAGCGGAGGAAATGAGGATAGGAAAGTTTATAGGAGGGTTAAGGGAAGAATTAAGAGAAAAGATGGAAATCTTGCAGAATCTGACATTTGAAGTTGCTTGCAGTAGTGCTCTAATTTTTGAGAAATATGCTAGGAAGAAAAGTCCAACAATCTTTAAACCTACACAGGTGAAATCTAACACCATCACATCTGTAGTTATTAAGAACAATAACAGAACCCAACTGTGAGAGAGAAAAACTTGGCACCAGTTAAGGATGTGATATGCTTTAAATGCCATGGTCATGGACATTATAAGAATGAATGTCCAAACAGCAGAGCTTTTACTATTACGGAATGGGCTACTATCCAAGAGAGAACAGGGGCTAAGGCCATGTTAGTGTATAAGGATGGGCAGGAAGAAGTGGTACTACCACCTACAACCAAAGATGACCCTGATGGATCCTATATCTTCACAAACTTAGGGACCTTAGAGAGAACTAATCCAGAAGAG
This sequence comes from Amaranthus tricolor, assembly GCF_026212465.1. NCBI lineage: Eukaryota > Viridiplantae > Streptophyta > Magnoliopsida > Caryophyllales > Amaranthaceae > Amaranthus > Amaranthus tricolor. The sequence goes on from NC_080047.1 coordinate 35,373,325, forward strand.
GAAGTAGAAGATGACAGAGAACAAATTTATCCAGAAGAAGAATATGTCAATATGCTCATTAGAAGGAATTTTCATATATCCCCTAAAGACAAAGCTTCTAATCAAAGAGAAAACATATTTCAGACCAAGTGTAAAATCAAAGATAAAGTATGTGATCTTATAATTGATGGGGGGAGTGAAACAAACTGTGTGAGTAAAGAATTGGTAGATACACTTAATTTAAAGACACAGGTACATCCACACCCTTATAAGCTTAGGTGGTTGGATAATAAGGCTGAGGGATTTGTGAAGAAGCAATGCCTCTTGAACCTATCTATAGGAATCTACACTGACCAAGTTCTTTGCGATGTATTAGACATGACAGCATGCCATGTTCTTTTAGGAAGGCCTTGGCAGCATGATAGAAAGACCATACACAATGGCTATACTAATGTCTATACTATTAACCATGAAGGGAAGTTGAAAGATTTGTTGCCTCTACCACCACACAGGGCAATACCACCCCCAAAAACAGAAGAAACCAGTTCAGTTAATTGCTAGAAAAGAGTCTGGAATAGAGATGGAAGAAGCATATATAGTTTATTTTCTGTTTGCTAAAGAGGTACACAAAATTCAAACTGACTCCCCACCTGAACTCACTGAACTTCTCCAAGAATTCCAGGATGTTTTTCCCCTAGACCTACCTGAAGGATTGCCCCCAGTAAGAGGTATTGAACACCAAATAGACTTCATTCCAGGAGCACAAATCCCTAACAAACCTACATATAGAACTAATCCCCAAGAAGCTTTAGAGCTTCAAAGACAAGTCAATGAACTGTTAGCCCAGGGGTATGTTAGAGAGAGTTTAAGTCCATCTGCTGTTCCAACTCTTTTAGTTCCAAAAAAAAGATGGGACTTGGAGGATGTGTATAGACAGTAGGAGTGTGAATAACATTACTATTAAATATAGATTTCCTATACCAAGAATTGATGATATGCTTGATGAATTATCTGGATCTAAGTGGTTTAGCAAGATTGATTTAAGGAGTGGATATCATCAAATAAGGATGAGAAAAGGGGATGAATGGAAAACAGCTTTTAAGACCAAGTATGGAGTATATAAGTGGCTTGTCATGCCATTTGGACTCGCTGGTGCTCTAAGTACCTTTATGAGACTTATGAATGAAGTTTTGAGATCATTCTTAGGGAAGTGTGTGGTTGTGTATTTAGATGATATTCTTATTTACAGTAAGGACCTTAAGACTCATGTAGCTCAACTCAGACAAGTATTTGAAGTCCTAAGGAAACCAAAGTTGTATGGCAACTTAGAAAATGTTATTTCTTAAAATAGGAAGTGAGTTTCTTAGGATTTATAATCAATACTGAGGGAGTTAAAGCAGACCCTAACAAAGTCAACAGCTATTAAGGATTGGCCTATACCAACTACAACAACACAAATTAGATCTTTTCATAGTTTGGCTCCTTTGACTGAATGCACAAAACAAGGGAGTTTTGTTTGGACTGACAGTGCATAGTAGGCTTTTGAACAAATCAAGGATGCTATGTGTAAAGCTCCTGTCCTTAAACTTCCAGATTTTACACAAACATTTGAGGTAGAATGTGATGCCAGTGGAAAAGGGATTGTGCCAGTATTAACTCCATCTAAGAGACCTTTTGCATATTTTTTAGTGAAAAACTCAGTCATAGCAGATTGAACTACTCTACCTGTGATAGAGAGTTTTATGCTATAGTAAGAGCTTTGGAACATTGGTCTCGTTATTTGAAAATTTAACCCTTTGTGTTACATTCAGGTCATGAATCACTTAAATACATAAATGGACAACAAAAGCAGCACAGTAGGCATCCCAAATGGGTTGAGCTTTTACAAACTTTTGATTTTGTAGCTAAATACAAATCAGGAAAAATTAATGTGATAGCTGACGCCCTAAGTAGAAAATATCACCTACTCACACTACTTGAATCTAAGATCATAGGGTTTGAGATGCTTAAGCCATTATATGCTGAGGATACTGATCTAAAGGACATATATGCAGCCTGTCTGAAGAATAATACAGGCCATTTTCATATTGACCAAGGGTTTCTTTTTAAGGAAATAGACTATGTATACCTAAAACACCTTTAAGGCAACTCTTAGTCAAGGAGGTTCATGAAGGTACCTTGGGAGTACATTTTGGCATACAGAAGACTTTAGATATGCTAGCTCAAAACTTCTACTGGCCAAAGAGGCTTGGAACAGTAGGAAAATACATTCTAAGGTGTGAGAGTTGCATTAAGGCTAAATTAACATTTCATAGGGGTGAGTATAAACCTTTACCCACAGCACACAGACCTTAGGAGCATGTTACTATGGATTTCATTGTAGTCTTACCTAGACCCAAAGAGGGAAAGATGCAATCATGGTAGTTGTTGATAGATTTTCGAAAATGGCTCATTTTATTGTATGTCATAAGGTGGATGATGAACATCAAGTAGCTAGATTGTACTTTGTAGAAGTTGTAAGGTTGTATGGGGTCCCTAGAACAATAGTATCTGATAGGGATAGCAAATTTCTAAGTTCCTTTTGGAACACCCTATGGAGACTGTTTGATACTAAACTAATGTTCAGTACTTCACACCATCCTAAAATAGATGGACAAATTGAAGTCACCAACAGGACTTTAGGCACTATTCTTAGAACTCTTGTTAACAAAAGTACTGAGGATTGGGACCTAAAATTGTGTCACGCAGAGTTTGCCTACAACAAAAGTCCTAGCTACACCACAAAATATTCACCTTTTGAATGTGTGTATGGCATAAACCCTTACTTATCAATCACACTGATTGACTTACCTTGTTCTGATAGGATACATACTGATGCTCAAATGCAAGCTGCTAAATTGATGGAATTACACAAAGAGATCCACAACAACATCAAGATAGCAAATGAAAAATATAGACTCAAGGAAAATAAAAGAATCGAGGGACAAAGGACTTTTTCAGAAGGTGACCTGGTTTGGATACACCTCAGAAAAAGCAGATTTCCACATCAAAGAAAGCACAACTTACTACCAAGAGCTGCTGGTCCTTACAAGATCATTAGTAAAATTAATGACAATGCTTATAAAGTAGATCTTCCAGCTAAATATGGCATTTCCAATACATCAACATTGGGGATCTCAAACCTTTTCACTCCAGCTTAGAATTGGGGACAATTCTGCTTAAAGAAGGAGGGGATGATCCAAGTATACCGCCCTTACATACTGATGTTAATGAGATACTGGATCATGAGCACAACACCTTGGACCCTTTGACACCCAGAGCTGAAGCAATTGCATTGTCAACAAGGATCCATGGCCCAAACTACTCAGGAGCCAGAACACTACTCACCATAGTATATCAAGGACAAGAAGAGGCAAAGCATGACCAATAGCTTATTACAAATGACTGGTGTAACAAGTAGTCAGTTATCAGTTAGTATTAGCTATTTAGTAATAGTTTAGCTCCTAGTTTTCTAAGTTTGTTTGGACGGTTTTAAAGAGGTTTTGAGGCGGGCCATTAACTATAAAAAGGCCCCTCCCTCTCACTTTGTAAACTTGGTTTTTGTTAATAAAATTTCAGGTATTTTTCAAGTTTGCAAACTCTAAAGGATTTGAAGAATCAAATCCATCCTGTGTTCTGTTCTTGGTGAGTGAAACTAAGTACAAACCACAGTCCAATCCACTACATCAAGGGGGTAAAACCTTGAGAAGAAAGCATGAGGAAGAGGCGCCATAACAAGTGAAGTTGTGTATGTTTTTGTCCAAATACAGAAGATTCACCTTCTGTTTGTGCACTTTGAAGGAAGGGTAAATTATATTCTGTCAATCTTGACAGATTTGTGTTCAAGATTCTATCAAGAAAGAGTCTCCACCGTGTATTTGGATCACATTTTGAGGTCCAATATTTTCAGCATTTCTTTTGATTTTGATCAGTCTTGATTTTGTTAGTGTTATATTCTTGACAATCGTATGTGGTTACATTTTGTACCCTTGTTAATCCCTACTTTTCTAAAAAAATCAAAGGCTTTTAAATTAGTAGCAGCAGACTTTAATGATACGAAATCATTGTGACTACATTTACATACTTGTAGATTCGAAACCTTAATCCAATTCCATGGTTTTGCAACGCGATAAATTTGTCAATTTGGGGAGCGGTGTTCCTCCATTATGTACTAAGTAGATGCAAAGTATTTCCATGTGCCACATTGCTCATTGAGAATGGAATAGGCAATGGTTCTGTGGAGTCTAATAACAAATGTTCTGCAACAACTTTCTTTTCTTTTATCTCAACTTTCATGGTTGCGGCTTGTTGGATTGTTAAGGTTGAGAGTTGGGCTGGACAACAGTTTAGTATTATAGTAAAAGCAAAAATTGGGGATGATTTTCCTGAAAATTTTGACTTCTATTGATATTCTTCTACAACAATTCAGTTACTACAGTTAAACAATTACACTTCGCATATAGCTTGTTAACTTAATTGAGATTTTTAACTATTATTTTTAACCATCGTATAAAATTATAAGAAAATAATTTTATTTATAAAATAAAATTATTTTTACGCTGTGACAACTAGTGTAGTAAAAATCAAATATTTATCACACAAAAGGAAATGCTAGAAAGACTACAACTACATTCCAAACAAAGTAGTGCAACGACGAGCACTAATACACGATCAATATTCTCATTTCTCACATTCAACTTTCAATTTTGTTTTGGTGATAAAACGAGAAAGTGCAAGAGACACTTAAAATACCTGAAGTGGAAATGTTATCAGAGTCAACAGTCAACGAAGTGGAAGTGAGATGTATCCCTTCCGTAGGAGTGTCCTGAAGTCCTGCAACACAATATGTTAGCCTTGCCCGGAGTGATCTCCCGGAAATCCCCTTCGACGCTCAAGTCAGATCGGAGATGAGAGATCAATGAATGAACAATAATAAATTGAATGCAAGAATATAGATATCAGGATAGAGGTTGTTTGTAGGTTGATGAAGATGATAGTGAGTAGGGGTTTCGGTATGATATTTTTCTTCAAGTTGTAAATGGGGATGACAGCTTCTATTAATAAAGATGAAGAAGCGGTTATTGCAGAGAATAAATTGGACTTCATAGGTATCATGGCAGTTGAAGGAAGGACATGGTTAGTTACTGTGATGAGTAGGTAGTTACTTTAGGGTTTTAGAAAGTTACTTATATGTTGGTTAAGAAAGGTAAACGAAAAGTTGTAACAACCCCTTAACTAAGAGTCAAGGTCAACAGAAAGTCAAGAGTTATCAAAGTAATATCATAATAATAATTAATTAAATAAATAAATTTAAATATTACCATAACAAAATCTCATTCCTTGCTCAAAACCCTCAAACCCCTTTAAAAGAATGCACCTTAATTAATAATTTCTACTCCTCTAACCATTATAAGCTATACAACTAACTTGAATCAAACATCAGACGGCCATGGCAGCATCATCAACATCAGGAGACTGTCAATTACCTATCTCGGTTGATCAATTCAAGCCTTTTCAGCTTGATGATGCTGCAGATTTCCTCATGATTTCCTCTCCGCTTGGGTTCATCTCCATTTGCGGTTTTGGATCGCTCCTTTCTGGTAAAAACCCAAATCTATTAGTCTTCTAACTCACCATGTTTTCAGTATTATTGTTCTAAGTTATCATTTTTTTAGGAGTTTTAGGTTGTTGGAAAACTAAACTCATTTGAGCTATTTTATGACTATTCTCCATAGAACAAAAGATTTATTTAGGTTTGATAGTGGACTATGTTAAAATAGCTCATAATCATGTGCATTTATTGTGCATGCCATCAATTGCATCTTTATAGATATTTTTAATCATCCACTAACTAAAAATTATAAAAAAATTAATATTAATAAAATATACGTTGTGATGAATCAAATAAGAATTCATGACTGTATATACAAATTAGGAAAATATAATGGTGAATAGTGTAAGAAAAGGACACAAAGTGAATAGGAGTGAGTAGCATTGTTGAAACATGAAATTTTTGCTGATTATAAAAGCTTTGATTACACTAATGTTAGACTCTTTATTAGTAGTATTTGTTACATTGAATTTGTGTTATCAATGATGTCAAACAATTAAATTTGATTTAAATATACATATGAATTATAAAGTATTGAATTTTTTAGCAAATTTATTAAGTGTTGGCAATGTTAATTGTTATTGTACAATAATCATTTCTTGTTAGTGCTTGTAATCTTTGCATATCTAAATGTTAAGGCCTTACAAGGAGTGCATCAATTTTGTATGTACTATCATGAAGCATGATAACTTGAATATAGGGGAAAATTTTGTCTTTATTTTAGAGCAAGGTTCATTAACTGTATTGGCATTTGGTAGAATAGTAATGTAGTCATTAATTTTCAGGTTTCTTGGAACCTTACATGGTTATCAAATATTGGTTGCTTAATCCTTGATTCAGTGTGTGCAATGGATGTTAATATTAAGCAGAACGGAGTGCAAGGAGAACATTTCCTGAATTGTCCGGCTTTAGGGTGGCGCGATTGAAAGGTTTTAGGAGGGTTTTTGCTCATGTAGCTCCCATTTTCTTTGAACGTGGCATTGCCAAGCCTGAGACCAAGGTTTCTGATCCTTTCTTTTCATTTAATTTGGAAATATTTGGTCTTTCTTTAGATGATTATGAGTTATCTAATCACTATAGTTCTCCCTTTGGATACCATCCAAGACATATCTTGTTCTAAAGTATTCTTGTATGTGCTTCTGGTTTCCTTGAAATGGAGATTCTTTTTTAGTTACTCCAAAGTTTAAGAGCGTTAAGAGATGATTCTAAGTAAATGATCATTGAATTCGGGTCTTTTTTCTGTCAATCGTACTTGATGGTCTTTCTTCACAAAGGTTGTACCTTTGAAACAACCGTGGAGATGGATTGAAGGAAAAATATCTCTATTAGACTGACTCATGTACATTTAGTCTATTAAACTGATCATACAAGATGAGCGGTAGATTACCAGTGTAGGGAGTATACGTTTATAACACAGTTTAAGTCCAACTTTCATAAGTACCACTATAAGAAGCAATTCCGAACATATACTTCCTGCTGTCTCATTTTCTTTCTCGATAGTTTCTTGTGTAGTTCGTCTCATTCTGTTTGTGTAGTTCGTCTCATTCTGTTCTGTTATTTTCTGGCACAACATATTTATGACTACGATGTAAACAAATCAGGAAATCTCAAGTTTAAGTGTAGAGCCTTGTGAAGGGGAGGAGCTCAGAGTCACTGTGTTTGAAATTCAAAAATCAGAGGTATTTAGGATAAATTACTTGGTTTTCCTGCCTTGTTTTGGTTAAGCAATCAATTGCAATCACCATAGTTTCTTAATTAATTCAGGTGCCTTCTTTTATAGAGAGGGAGCTTGAATTCCGATTTCTAGTTGTAAGTTGAAAAACTGTCATGATTTTTCTTTCTTATTATTGGTAGTCCGATTCCTATCTCATTATCGTATTCTATTATTTTGTAGGTTTTGCCAGAAACATTAGAAGGCAAGCTATTCAAATATCCGGCGGTGAGTTCGAACCTTCGAATGAAGTTATCAAAATCATTGTTATGAAGTTGTGAACTTGTAAATTAGGGATTGGTTTGATGGAATTTGATTATGATTCTTGTAAAATATATATAGGTCCTCAGTACCCAATACAGCGATGAAGAATTTTTTAATGAAAGATGTAAAGGTAATTTTCTTAATTATGTCAGTTCTGAATTTTTATACTGAATCATGTAGCTCTGTGACTCATTCCCCCTATTTTCATTGACTGATCCACTTCTCATGCTTGATTCTTAAAGTAACACTCCAACAAGTTATCTGAATTGATTAACTGAGCCATATCCTGTTTGACGCTGTAAATCACTGTTGAAATAACTATTTAGATCAAGCATAAAGCGAAATTATTATATGATGTGGGAATATTTACAAATCTCCTCAATTGAACATTTACTGATCTCCATAATAGTATAATACCCCCCAATGAGGAGGCAGTATCATGCAGTTTATCGGAGAGATTTGTGAATCTCTTGTGTAACCCTAGAGATTTTACCTCGTTGATTTCCTTGACATAACGCAATGTTGATTCATAATCAAGAATCAAGATGGAGGGGATAAGTCCAATTCCCCTACAAGAATCAATATTCAATCCCCTCAACCACTGCAGAAAGCTTGAATCCGTATAGAGATAGTTTGTTTGGCATACCCTTCCATCATCTTTAGTTTGCTACATTTGCTATCAGAAGCTCTTACACTGGAGAGACAAATGGAGCAAATTGAATGGAACAGAATGTAAATTGATATCTATTTAACTTTCTATACTTCTAATTTTTAACGACTTCATCACACTCCGTTCTTGTTCAATTCAGGAAGTAAAGAAGTCTACCATCAGCATTATAGACGATATAACATAGATAAGATTTGGAGGGATGATGTGTTACCTTGCCGAAATTATCTGCGCCATTGGTATAGATTTAAACCTCTTTATGTGGCCTTGTGATGTCATCTTGTCACTAAGGCATTGTTCTCAGATGTACTGATTCTCTGCTTAGTTAAGATATCACCATGTAAATTGTGATCCGAAAAGTATTATGCAGTGTTTTGGCGGCTAAGAATCTTGGAGATGAAGCCTACAGTAACTTTTTAGATCACACATACCTTGCTGATCGTCAGACAACCATTCGTCAATACCTGGCAACCACGGGTGCTGGTATAATGGAAGAGAAGCCTCCTGAGTCCTTGAAGACGTTTTATAGTGGTTGAGTTGATCACGATCCTGCTGCCTGATCGTGCTTCTAACTTCAGGACCATATTGAGCTCCACAACTTGAATACTAAAAATAGTAATCAAAATTTGTGAAGATTAAGCTCACCTCAATTTGATGTAAGATTCTTCCTGAGGCACACAACAGTCCCAGGCTCATTTTTTGCTTCTGTGGAAAAGGATGAGCTGCACAGTACTTATTCTACATAACACTCATACTGCAAACTATAGTTTGTATTCAATTTTGAGTGATTCCATGTTTTTTTACATTTTGCAATGTATGATAACATATGCTTGTCACGTTTAAGCCATTGTATGTATCATTGACTAAATTGTTTTAGTAAGCTGAATGTAAAGTGACACTTACCTGCTAGAGAACATGATAGGATAGGAATTAGGATATGAAGGATAATGAACCTCACGCCAATCAATAGATTTGGTTACTTTGTAGAGGTGTTTACTCGGGTCAGTTTAAAATCCAGTCTTGTGTTGACATTGATTTCTACATAATTTTGATTTCACTTTTAAGGCGGGTCATAGCCAAGTTCGGTTACAAGATCGGATAAATGTTGTTTGGTCTGTTTTGAACATCACTAATCACATGCAAAAACATCATTGATTGGTTTTGATATAGGAAAAAATACATTTTTGGTAAGGAAAAATTGTCCTGAATAATCCAACCTATTGCTCATCTACTGTGAATAATCCCTACTATTGATTATTTCTAAATAATCCAACCTTGGTATATTTTTTGCTGACAGCACCCCTTGCCACATTTTAACCGACTATTGTAGATACCTACTAGCCGTAAAGCTCACTAATTCCTCCTTATGCTTCTTTGTTGGTCTACGCTAACTTCTCTTTGGTGGTAGGTAGCAATAGTAGTCTGTTAAAATGTGAAAAGGGGTGTTGTGAGTAAAAAATTCAAAGACCGGATTATTTAAAAATAATCAATAGTAGGAATTATTCACAGCAAATTGGTAATAGGTCGGATTATTTAGGACAATTTTTCCTTTTGGTAATCAATTGTCTTGGTAATGCCCAATTTAAAATGGAAAAATTGCCTATACTAATAAAACATTTTTTTTCATTTCCCTACAATGATTCCATCTATTATTTAACTATGAATAATCCTAACTATGACGAGTCTTTGCTTAGGGTAAATTGGGGTTACCAATTAACATCAATTTACCCCCAAAAAAAGGAAATTTAAATATATTTTAAAATGTTAAAAGAAAAACAAAAAACTTTCCTCCTCATTCACTGATTAGGACTTTACATCTTTCAATGGTAGTACCGTAAGTGCACGAAGTAGCGTAGTACACGCAGCAAGTATGGGTTAAATTCACAAAGAGTGAGGTGTATATCAAGGGATCAATCAATTAGTTGGTTCAACGACGTATATATAGGTGTTTGTTGGTATAATTAACTAAAGCAATCAAATAAAGACTTACGCTTAAACTAAACATAAAACAAATAAATATGCTTATTAACTAAGAACATAAGAGTAAAGGCAATACAAAGACATAAAAAAGATAATATGATGATGAAGAGGCAAAGGCCATATTGCCTTCTCACCAATATAGTTGTGACCAACATCAACCAAGACACAAAAATGTGGGTTACGGGGGAAAATGCAACGTGAATAC